>NW_023493705.1:190000-393735 GCF_013265735.2 Oncorhynchus mykiss
TCAGTCTGTAAAGTTCATCAGTCTGTAAAGTTCAGTCTGTAACGTTCATCAGTCTGTAACGATCAGTCTGTAACGTTCACCGGTCTGTAACGTTCATCCGTCTGTAACTGTTTATCAGTCTGTAACGTTCATCAGTCCGTACCGTTCATCAGTCTGTAACTGTTTGTCAGTCTGTAACTGTTCATCAGTCTGTAACGTTCATCAGTCTGTAACGTTCCTCAGTCTGTAACATTCAGTCTGTAATGTTCATCAGTCTGTAACGTTCATCAGACTGTAATGTTCATCAGTCTGTAACGTTCATCAGTCTGTAACGTTCATCAGTCTAACATTCAGGGTCTGTTACTTTCATCAGTCTGTAACGTTCATCAGTTTGTAACGTTCAGCGTATAATGTTCATTAGTCTGTAACATTGATCAGTCTGTAACATTGATCAGTCTGTAACGTTCATCAGTCTGTAACGTTCATCAGTCTGTAACGTTCTGCGTCTGTAACGTTCAGCGTCTAACGTGCTTCAGTCTGTAACGTTCTGTGTCTGTAACGTTCATCAGTCTGTAACATTCAGCGTCTGTAATGTTCATCAGTCTGTAACATTCAGCAGTTTGTAACGTTCATCAGTCCGTGAAGTTCAGCAGTTTGTAACGTACAACAGTCAGTAACGTTCATCATTCTGGACCGTTTATCAGTCTGTAACGTTCAGTCTGTACGTTCAGTCTGTAACGTTCTTCAGTCTGTAACGTTCATCAGTGTGTAACGTTCATCAGTGTGTAACATTCAGCAGTTTGTAATGTTCATCAGTCTGTAACGTTCATCAGTGTGTATCGTTCATCAGTCTGTAACATTCATCCGTCTGTAATGTTCAGGCGTCAAACGTTAATCAGTCTGTAACGTTCATCAGTCTGTAACATTCATCAGTCTGTAACGTTCATCAGTCTGTAACGTTCAGCAGTTTGTAAAGTTCAGTGTCTAACGTTCATCGGTCTGTAACATTCAGCGTCTGAAACGTTCTTCAGTCTGTAACATTCAGCGTCTGTAACGTTCATCAGTCTGTAACATTCAGCAGTTTGTAACGTTCATCAGTCTGTAACGTTCATCAGTCTGTAACGTTCATCAGTCTGTAACGTTCAGCAGTTTGTAAAGTTCAGTGTCTAACGTTCATCAGCTTGTAACGTTCAACGTCTAACGTTCATCAGTCTGTAACATTCAGCGTCTGTAACGTTCATCAGTCTGTAACATTCAGCGTCTGTGAAGTTCATCAGTCTGTAACATTCAGCAGTTTCTAACGTTCATCAGTCTGTAACGTTCATCAGTCTGTAATGTTCATCAGTCTGTAACGTTCATCAGTCTGTAACGTTCATCAGTCTGTAACGTTCAGCGTCTGTAACATTCAGCGTCTAACGTTCTTCAGTCTGTAACATTCAGCGTCTGTAACGTTCATCAGTCTGTAACATTCAGCGTCTGTAAAGTTCAGTCTGTAACGTTCATCAGTCTGTAACGATCAGTCTGTAAAGTTAATCAGTCTGTAACTATCAGTCTGTAACGTTCACCAGTCTGTAACGTTCATCCGTCTGTAACTGTTTATCAGTCTGTAACGTTCATCAGTCCGTACCGTTCATCAGTCTGTAACTGTTTGTCAGTCTGTAACTGTTCATCAGTCTGTAACGTTCATCAGTCTGTAACGTTCCTCAGTCTGTAACATTCAGTCTGTAATGTTCATCAGTCTGTAATGTTCATCAGTCTGTAACGTTCATCAGTCTACCATTCAGGGTCTGTTACTTTCATCAGTCTGTAACGTTCATCAGTTTGTAACGTTCAGCGTCTAATGTTCATTAGTCTGTAACATTGATCAGTCTGTAACATTGATCAGTCTGTAACGTTCATCAGTCTGTAACGTTCTGCGTCTGTAACGTTCAGCGTCTAACGTTCTTCAGTCTGTAACGTTCTGTGTCTGTAACGTTCATCAGTCTGTAACATTCAGCAGTTTGTAACGTTCATCAGTCCGTAACGTTCAGCAGTTTGTAACGTACAACAGTCAGTAACGTTCATCATTCTGGACCGTTTATCAGTCTGTAACGTTCAGTCTGTACGTTCAGTCTGTAACGTTCTTCAGTCTGTAACGTTCATAAGTCTGTAACGTTCATCAGTGTGTAACGTTCATCAGTGTGTAACATTCAGCAGTTTGTAATGTTCATCAGTCTGTATCGTTCATCAGTCTGTAACGTTCATCAGTCTGTAACGTTCAGCGTCAAACATTAATCAGTCTGTAACGTTCATCAGTCTGTAACATTCATCAGTCTGTAACGTTCATCAGTCTGTAACGTTCAGCAGTTTGTAAAGTTCAGTGTCTAACGTTCATCGGTCTGTAACATTCAGCGTCTGAAACGTTCTTCAGTCTGTATCGTTCATCAGTCTGTAACGTTCATCAGTCTGTAACGTTCAGCGTCAAACATTAATCAGTCTGTAACGTTCATCAGTCTGTAACATTCATCAGTCTGTAACGTTCATCAGTCTGTAACGTTCAGCAGTTTGTAAAGTTCAGTGTCTAACGTTCATCGGTCTGTAACATTCAGCGTCTGAAACGTTCTTCAGTCTCTAACATTCAGCATTTGTAACGTTCATCAGTCTGTAACATTCAGCAGTTTGTAACGTTCATCAGTCTGTAACGTTCATCAGTCTGTAACCTTTCATCAGTCTGTAACGTTCATCAGTCTGTAACGTTCAGCAGTTTGTAAAGTTCAGTGTCTAACGTTCATCAGTCTGTAACATTCAGTGTCTGAAACGTTCATCAGTCTGTAACATTCAGAGTCTGTAACTTCATCAGTCTGTAACATTCGGCAGTTTGTAACGTTCATCAGTCTGTAACGTTCATCAGTTTGTAACGTTCAACGTCTAACGTTAATCAGTCTGTAACCTTCAGCAGTTTCTAACGTTCATCAGTCTGTAACGTTCATCAGTCTGTAATGTTCATCAGTCTGTAACGTTCATCAGTCTGTAACGTTCATCAGTCTAACATTCAGGGTCTGTTACTTTCATCAGTCTGTAACTTTCATCAGTCTGTAACGTTCAGCGTCTGTAACATTCAGCGTCTAACGTTCTTCAGTCTGTAACATTCAGCGTCTGTAACGTTCATCAGTCTGTAACATTCAGCGTCTGTAAAGTTCAGTCTGTAACGTTCATCAGTCTGTAACGATCAGTCTGTAAAGTTAATCAGTCTGTAACTATCAGTCTGTAACGTTCACCGGTCTGTAACGTTCATCCGTCTGTAACTGTTTATCAGTCTGTAACGTTCATCAGTCCGTACCGTTCATCAGTCTGTAACTGTTTGTCAGTCTGTAACTGTTCATCAGTCTGTAACGTTCATCAGTCTGTAACGTTCCTCAGTCTGTAACATTCAGTCTGTAATGTTCATCAGTCTGTAATGTTCATCAGTCTGTAACGTTCATCAGTCTACCATTCAGGGTCTGTTACTTTCATCAGTCTGTAACGTTCATCAGTTTGTAACGTTCAGCGTCTAATGTTCATTAGTCTGTAACATTGATCAGTCTGTAACATTGATCAGTCTGTAACGTTCATCAGTCTGTAATGTTCATCAGTCTGTAACGTTCTGCGTCTGTAACATTCAGCGTCTAACGTTCTTCAGTCTGTAACGTTCTGTGTCTGTAACGTTCATCAGTCTGTAACATTCAGCAGTTTGTAACGTTCATCAGTCCGTAACGTTCAGCAGTTTGTAACGTACAACAGTCAGTAACGTTCATCATTCTGGACCGTTTATCAGTCTGTAACGTTCAGTCTGTACATTCAGTCTGTAACGTTCTTCAGTCTGTAACGTTCATAAGTCTGTAACGTTCATCAGTGTGTAACGTTCATCAGTGTGTAACATTCAGCAGTTTGTAATGTTCATCAGTCTGTATCGTTCATCAGTCTGTAACGTTCATCAGTCTGTAACGTTCAGCGTCAAACATTAATCAGTCTGTAACGTTCATCAGTCTGTAACATTCATCAGTCTGTAACGTTCATCAGTCTGTAACGTTCAGCAGTTTGTAAAGTTCAGTGTCTAACGTTCATCGGTCTGTAACATTCAGCGTCTGAAACGTTCTTCAGTCTGTAACATTCAGCATCTGTAACGTTCATCAGTCTGTAACATTCAGCAGTTTGTAACGTTCATCAGTCTGTAACGTTCATCAGTCTGTAACGTTCATCAGTCTGTAACGTTCATCAGTCTGTAACGTTCAGCAGTTTGTAAAGTTCAGTGTCTAACGTTCATCAGTCTGTAACATTCAGTGTCTGAAACGTTCATCAGTCTGTAACATTCAGAGTCTGTAACTTCATCAGTCTGTAACATTCGGCATCTGTAACGTTCATCAGGCTGTTACATTCAGCGTCTGTAATGTTCATCAGTCTGTAACGTTCATCAGTCTGTAACATTCAGCGTCTGTAATGTTCATCAGTCTGTAACATTCAGTACTTTGTAACGTTCATCAGTCCGTAACGTTCAGCAGTTTGTAACGTTCAACAGTCAGTAACGTTCATCATTCTGGACCGTTTATCAGTCTGTAACGTTCAGTCTGTACGTTCAGTCTGTAACGTTCTTCAGTCTGTAACGTTCATAAGTCTGTAACGTTCGGTCTGTAACGTTCTTCAGTGTGTAACGTTCATACGTCTGTAACGTTTATCGGTCTGTAACGTTCTTCAGTCTGTAACGTTCATAAGTCTGTAACGTTCTTCAGTCTGTAACGGTTATCAGTCTGTGATGTTCATCAGTCTGTAACATTCGTCAAACTGTAAGGTTCATCAGTCTGTAACGTTCATCAGTCTGTAAAGTTCGTCAGTCTGTAAAGTTCAATCTGTAAAGTTAATCAGTCTGTAACTATCAGTCTGTAACGTTCACCGGTCTGTAACGTTCATCAGTCTGTAACTGTTTATCAGTCTGTAACTGTTTATCAGTCTGTAACGTTCATCAGTCTGTAACTGTTTGTCAGTCTGTAACTGTTTATCAGTCTGTAACGTTCATCAGTCTGTAACGTTCCTCAGTCTGTAACATTCAGTCTGTAATATTCATCAGTCTGTAACGTTCATCAGTCTGTAATGTTCATCAGTCTGTAACGTTCATCAGTCTGTAATGGTCATCAGTCTGTAACGTTCAGCGTCTAATGTTCATTAGTCTGTAACATTGATCAGTCTGCAACATTGATCAGTCTGTAATGCTCATCAGTCTGTAACGTTCAGCAGTTTGTAAAGTTCAGTGTCTAACGTTCATCGGTCTGTAACATTCAGGGTCTGTTACTTTCATCCGTCTGTAACGTTCATCAGTTTGTAACGTTCAGCGTCTAATGTTCATTAGTCTGTAACATTGATCAGTCTGCAACATTGATCAGTCTGTAACGTTCATCAGTCTGTAACGTTCAGCAGTTTGTAAAGTTCAGTGTCTAACGTTCATCGGTCTGTAACATTCAGCGTCTGAAACGTTCTTCAGTCTGTAACATTCAGCGTCTGTAACGTTCAGCAGTTTGTAAAATTCAGCGTATGAAACGTTCTTCAGTCTGTAACATTCAGAGTCTCTAACTTCATCAGTCTGTAACATTCGGCAGTTTGTAACGTTCATCAGTCTGTAACGTTCATCAGTCTGTAACTTTCATCAGTCTGTAAAGTTCAGCGTCTGTAACGTTCAGCGTCTAACGTTCTTCAGTCTGTAACATTCAGCGTCTGTAGCGTTCATCAGTCTGTAACATTCAGCAGTTTCTAACTTTCATCAGTCTGTAACATTCATCAGTCTGTAATGTTCATCAGTCTGTAACGTTCATCAGTCTGTAACGTTCATCAGTCTAACATTCAGGGTCTGTAACTTTCATCAGTCTGTAACGTTCATCAGTTTGTAACGTTCAGCATCTAATGTTCATTAGTCTGTAACATTGATCAGTCTGTAACGTTCATCAGTCTGTAACGTTCGTCAGTTTGTAATGTTCATCAGTCTGTAACTTTCATCAGTCTGTAAAGTTCAGCGTCTGTAACGTTCAGCGTCTAACGTTCTTCAGTCTGTAACATTCAGCGTCTGTAGCGTTCATCAGTCTGTAACATTCAACAGTTTCTAACGTTCATCAGTCTGTAACGTTCATTAGTCTGTAATGTTCATCAGTCTGTAACGTTCATCAGTCTGTAACGTTCATCAGTCTAACATTCAGGGTCTGTAACATTCATCAGTCTGTAACTTTCATCAGTCTGTAACGTTTATCAGTCTCTAACGTTCATCAGTTTGTAATGTTCATCGGTCTGTAACTTTCATCAGTCTGTAACGTTCAGCGTCTGTAACGTTCAGCATCTAACATTCTTCAGTCTGTAACATTCAGCATCTGTAGCGTTCATCAGTATGTATCATTCAGCGTCTGTAACGTTCATCAGTCTGTAACATTCAGCGTCTGTAACGTTCATCAGTCTGTAACATTCAGTGTCTGTAACGTTCATCAGTCTGTTACATTCAGCGTCTGTAATGTTCATCAGTCTGTAACGTTCATCAGTCTGTAACAGTCAGCGTCTGTAATGTTCATAAGTCTGTAACATTCAGCAGTTTGTAAAGCTCATCAGTCCGTAACGTTCAGCAGTTTGTAACGGTCAACAGTCAGTAACGTTCATCATTCTGGACCGTTTATCAGTCTGTAACGTTCAGTCTGTAACGTTCTTCAGTGTGTAACGATCATAAGTCTGTAACGTTCTTCAGTCTGTAACGTTCATAAGTCTGTAACGTTCGGTCTGTAACGTTCTTCAGTGTGTAACGATCATAAGTCTGTAACGTTTATCGGTCTGTATCGTTCTTCAGTCTGTAACGTTCATAAGTCTGTAACGTTCATCAGTCTAACGTATATCAGTCTGTAATATTTATCAGTCTGTAATGTTTATCAGTCTGTAACGGTTATCAGTCTGTGATGTTCATCAGTCTGTAACATTCCTCAAACTGTAAGGTTCATCAGTCTGTAAAGTTCATCAGTCTGTAAAGTTCAGTCTGTAACGTTCATCAGTCTGTAACGATCAGTCTGTAACGTTCACCGGTCTGTAACGTTCATCCGTCTGTAACTGTTTATCAGTCTGTAACGTTCATCAGTCCGTACCGTTCATCAGTCTGTAACTGTTTGTCAGTCTGTAACTGTTCATCAGTCTGTAACGTTCATCAGTCTGTAACGTTCCTCAGTCTGTAACATTCAGTCTGTAATGTTCATCAGTCTGTAACGTTCATCAGACTGTAATGTTCATCAGTCTGTAACGTTCATCAGTCTGTAACGTTCATCAGTCTAACATTCAGGGTCTGTTACTTTCATCAGTCTGTAACGTTCATCAGTTTGTAACGTTCAGCGTATAATGTTCATTAGTCTGTAACATTGATCAGTCTGTAACATTGATCAGTCTGTAACGTTCATCAGTCTGTAACGTTCATCAGTCTGTAACGTTCTGCGTCTGTAACGTTCAGCGTCTAACGTGCTTCAGTCTGTAACGTTCTGTGTCTGTAACGTTCATCAGTCTGTAACATTCAGCGTCTGTAATGTTCATCAGTCTGTAACATTCAGCAGTTTGTAACGTTCATCAGTCCGTGAAGTTCAGCAGTTTGTAACGTACAACAGTCAGTAACGTTCATCATTCTGGACCGTTTATCAGTCTGTAACGTTCAGTCTGTACGTTCAGTCTGTAACGTTCTTCAGTCTGTAACGTTCATCAGTGTGTAACGTTCATCAGTGTGTAACATTCAGCAGTTTGTAATGTTCATCAGTCTGTAACGTTCATCAGTGTGTATCGTTCATCAGTCTGTAACATTCATCCGTCTGTAATGTTCAGGCGTCAAACGTTAATCAGTCTGTAACGTTCATCAGTCTGTAACATTCATCAGTCTGTAACGTTCATCAGTCTGTAACGTTCAGCAGTTTGTAAAGTTCAGTGTCTAACGTTCATCGGTCTGTAACATTCAGCGTCTGAAACGTTCTTCAGTCTGTAACATTCAGCGTCTGTAACGTTCATCAGTCTGTAACATTCAGCAGTTTGTAACGTTCATCAGTCTGTAACGTTCATCAGTCTGTAACGTTCATCAGTCTGTAACGTTCAGCAGTTTGTAAAGTTCAGTGTCTAACGTTCATCAGCTTGTAACGTTCAACGTCTAACGTTCATCAGTCTGTAACATTCAGCGTCTGTAACGTTCATCAGTCTGTAACATTCAGCGTCTGTGAAGTTCATCAGTCTGTAACATTCAGCAGTTTCTAACGTTCATCAGTCTGTAACGTTCATCAGTCTGTAATGTTCATCAGTCTGTAACGTTCATCAGTCTGTAACGTTCATCAGTCTGTAACGTTCAGCGTCTGTAACATTCAGCGTCTAACGTTCTTCAGTCTGTAACATTCAGCGTCTGTAACGTTCATCAGTCTGTAACATTCAGCGTCTGTAAAGTTCAGTCTGTAACGTTCATCAGTCTGTAACGATCAGTCTGTAAAGTTAATCAGTCTGTAACTATCAGTCTGTAACGTTCACCAGTCTGTAACGTTCATCCGTCTGTAACTGTTTATCAGTCTGTAACGTTCATCAGTCCGTACCGTTCATCAGTCTGTAACTGTTTGTCAGTCTGTAACTGTTCATCAGTCTGTAACGTTCATCAGTCTGTAACGTTCCTCAGTCTGTAACATTCAGTCTGTAATGTTCATCAGTCTGTAATGTTCATCAGTCTGTAACGTTCATCAGTCTACCATTCAGGGTCTGTTACTTTCATCAGTCTGTAACGTTCATCAGTTTGTAACGTTCAGCGTCTAATGTTCATTAGTCTGTAACATTGATCAGTCTGTAACATTGATCAGTCTGTAACGTTCATCAGTCTGTAACGTTCTGCGTCTGTAACGTTCAGCGTCTAACGTTCTTCAGTCTGTAACGTTCTGTGTCTGTAACGTTCATCAGTCTGTAACATTCAGCAGTTTGTAACGTTCATCAGTCCGTAACGTTCAGCAGTTTGTAACGTACAACAGTCAGTAACGTTCATCATTCTGGACCGTTTATCAGTCTGTAACGTTCAGTCTGTACGTTCAGTCTGTAACGTTCTTCAGTCTGTAACGTTCATAAGTCTGTAACGTTCATCAGTGTGTAACGTTCATCAGTGTGTAACATTCAGCAGTTTGTAATGTTCATCAGTCTGTATCGTTCATCAGTCTGTAACGTTCATCAGTCTGTAACGTTCAGCGTCAAACATTAATCAGTCTGTAACGTTCATCAGTCTGTAACATTCATCAGTCTGTAACGTTCATCAGTCTGTAACGTTCAGCAGTTTGTAAAGTTCAGTGTCTAACGTTCATCGGTCTGTAACATTCAGCGTCTGAAACGTTCTTCAGTCTGTATCGTTCATCAGTCTGTAACGTTCATCAGTCTGTAACGTTCAGCGTCAAACATTAATCAGTCTGTAACGTTCATCAGTCTGTAACATTCATCAGTCTGTAACGTTCATCAGTCTGTAACGTTCAGCAGTTTGTAAAGTTCAGTGTCTAACGTTCATCGGTCTGTAACATTCAGCGTCTGAAACGTTCTTCAGTCTCTAACATTCAGCATTTGTAACGTTCATCAGTCTGTAACATTCAGCAGTTTGTAACGTTCATCAGTCTGTAACGTTCATCAGTCTGTAACCTTTCATCAGTCTGTAACGTTCATCAGTCTGTAACGTTCAGCAGTTTGTAAAGTTCAGTGTCTAACGTTCATCAGTCTGTAACATTCAGTGTCTGAAACGTTCATCAGTCTGTAACATTCAGAGTCTGTAACTTCATCAGTCTGTAACATTCGGCAGTTTGTAACGTTCATCAGTCTGTAACGTTCATCAGTTTGTAACGTTCAACGTCTAACGTTAATCAGTCTGTAACCTTCAGCAGTTTCTAACGTTCATCAGTCTGTAACGTTCATCAGTCTGTAATGTTCATCAGTCTGTAACGTTCATCAGTCTGTAACGTTCATCAGTCTAACATTCAGGGTCTGTTACTTTCATCAGTCTGTAACTTTCATCAGTCTGTAACGTTCAGCGTCTGTAACATTCAGCGTCTAACGTTCTTCAGTCTGTAACATTCAGCGTCTGTAACGTTCATCAGTCTGTAACATTCAGCGTCTGTAAAGTTCAGTCTGTAACGTTCATCAGTCTGTAACGATCAGTCTGTAAAGTTAATCAGTCTGTAACTATCAGTCTGTAACGTTCACCGGTCTGTAACGTTCATCCGTCTGTAACTGTTTATCAGTCTGTAACGTTCATCAGTCCGTACCGTTCATCAGTCTGTAACTGTTTGTCAGTCTGTAACTGTTCATCAGTCTGTAACGTTCATCAGTCTGTAACGTTCCTCAGTCTGTAACATTCAGTCTGTAATGTTCATCAGTCTGTAATGTTCATCAGTCTGTAACGTTCATCAGTCTACCATTCAGGGTCTGTTACTTTCATCAGTCTGTAACGTTCATCAGTTTGTAACGTTCAGCGTCTAATGTTCATTAGTCTGTAACATTGATCAGTCTGTAACATTGATCAGTCTGTAACGTTCATCAGTCTGTAATGTTCATCAGTCTGTAACGTTCTGCGTCTGTAACATTCAGCGTCTAACGTTCTTCAGTCTGTAACGTTCTGTGTCTGTAACGTTCATCAGTCTGTAACATTCAGCAGTTTGTAACGTTCATCAGTCCGTAACGTTCAGCAGTTTGTAACGTACAACAGTCAGTAACGTTCATCATTCTGGACCGTTTATCAGTCTGTAACGTTCAGTCTGTACATTCAGTCTGTAACGTTCTTCAGTCTGTAACGTTCATAAGTCTGTAACGTTCATCAGTGTGTAACGTTCATCAGTGTGTAACATTCAGCAGTTTGTAATGTTCATCAGTCTGTATCGTTCATCAGTCTGTAACGTTCATCAGTCTGTAACGTTCAGCGTCAAACATTAATCAGTCTGTAACGTTCATCAGTCTGTAACATTCATCAGTCTGTAACGTTCATCAGTCTGTAACGTTCAGCAGTTTGTAAAGTTCAGTGTCTAACGTTCATCGGTCTGTAACATTCAGCGTCTGAAACGTTCTTCAGTCTGTAACATTCAGCATCTGTAACGTTCATCAGTCTGTAACATTCAGCAGTTTGTAACGTTCATCAGTCTGTAACGTTCATCAGTCTGTAACGTTCATCAGTCTGTAACGTTCATCAGTCTGTAACGTTCAGCAGTTTGTAAAGTTCAGTGTCTAACGTTCATCAGTCTGTAACATTCAGTGTCTGAAACGTTCATCAGTCTGTAACATTCAGAGTCTGTAACTTCATCAGTCTGTAACATTCGGCAGTTTGTAACGTTCATCAGTCTGTAACGTTCATCAGTTTGTAACGTTCAACGTCTAACGTTCATCAGTCTGTAACATTCAGCGTCTGTAACGTTCATCAGTCTGTAACATTCAGCGTCTGTGAAGTTCATCAGTCTGTAACATTCAGCAGTTTCTAACGTTCATCAGTCTGTAACGTTCATCAGTCTGTAATGTTCATCAGTCTGTAACGTTCATCAGTCTGTAACGTTCATCAGTCTAACATTCAGGGTCTGTAACTTTCATCAGTCTGTAACTTTCATCAGTCTGTAACGTTCAGCGTCTGTAACATTCAGCGTCTAACGTTCTTCAGTCTGTAACATTCAGCGTCTGTAACGTTCATCAGTCTGTAACATTCAGCGTCTGTAACGTTCATCAGTCTGTAACCTTCAGCAGTTTCTAACGTTCATCAGTCTGTAACGTTCATCAGTCTGTAATGTTCATCAGTCTGTAACGTTCATCAGTCTGTAACGTTCATCAGTCTAACATTCAGGGTCTGTTACTTTCATCAGTCTGTAACTTTCATCAGTCTGTAACGTTCAGCGTCTGTAACATTCAGCGTCTAACGTTCTTCAGTCTGTAACATTCAGCGTCTGTAACGTTCATCAGTCTGTAACATTCAGCGTCTGTAAAGTTCAGTCTGTAACGTTCATCAGTCTGTAACGATCAGTCTGTAAAGTTAATCAGTCTGTAACTATCAGTCTGTAACGTTCACCGGTCTGTAACGTTCATCCGTCTGTAACTGTTTATCAGTCTGTAACGTTCATCAGTCCGTACCGTTCATCAGTCTGTAACTGTTTGTCAGTCTGTAACTGTTCATCAGTCTGTAACGTTCATCAGTCTGTAACGTTCCTCAGTCTGTAACATTCAGTCTGTAATGTTCATCAGTCTGTAATGTTCATCAGTCTGTAACGTTCATCAGTCTACCATTCAGGGTCTGTTACTTTCATCAGTCTGTAACGTTCATCAGTTTGTAACGTTCAGCGTCTAATGTTCATTAGTCTGTAACATTGATCAGTCTGTAACATTGATCAGTCTGTAACGTTCATCAGTCTGTAATGTTCATCAGTCTGTAACGTTCTGCGTCTGTAACGTTCAGCGTCTAACGTTCTTCAGTCTGTAACGTTCTGTGTCTGTAACGTTCATCAGTCTGTAACATTCAGCAGTTTGTAACGTTCATCAGTCCGTAACGTTCAGCAGTTTGTAACGTACAACAGTCAGTAACGTTCATCATTCTGGACCGTTTATCAGTCTGTAACGTTCAGTCTGTACATTCAGTCTGTAACGTTCTTCAGTCTGTAACGTTCATAAGTCTGTAACGTTCATCAGTGTGTAACGTTCATCAGTGTGTAACATTCAGCAGTTTGTAATGTTCATCAGTCTGTATCGTTCATCAGTCTGTAACGTTCATCAGTCTGTAACGTTCAGCGTCAAACATTAATCAGTCTGTAACGTTCATCAGTCTGTAACATTCATCAGTCTGTAACGTTCATCAGTCTGTAACGTTCAGCAGTTTGTAAAGTTCAGTGTCTAACGTTCATCGGTCTGTAACATTCAGCATCTGAAACGTTCTTCAGTCTGTAACATTCAGCATCTGTAACGTTCATCAGTCTGTAACATTCAGCAGTTTGTAACGTTCATCAGTCTGTAACGTTCATCAGTCTGTAACTTTCATCAGTCTGTAACGTTCATCAGTCTGTAACGTTCAGCAGTTTGTAAAGTTCAGTGTCTAACGTTCATCAGTCTGTAACATTCAGTGTCTGAAACGTTCATCAGTCTGTAACATTCAGAGTCTGTAACTTCATCAGTCTGTAACATTCGGCAGTTTGTAACGTTCATCAGTCTGTAACGTTCATCAGTTTGTAACGTTCAACGTCTAACGTTCATCAGTCTGTAACATTCAGCGTCTGTAACGTTCATCAGTCTGTAACATTCAGCGTCTGTGAAGTTCATCAGTCTGTAACATTCAGCAGTTTCTAACGTTCATCAGTCTGTAACGTTCATCAGTCTGTAATGTTCATCAGTCTGTAACGTTCATCAGTCTGTAACGTTCATCAGTCTAACATTCAGGGTCTGTAACTTTCATCAGTCTGTAACTTTCATCAGTCTGTAACGTTCAGCGTATGTAACATTCAGCGTCTAACGTTCTTCAGTCTGTAACATTCAGCGTCTGTAACGTTCATCAGTCTGTAACATTCAGCGTCTGTAACGTTCATCAGTCTGTAACATTCAGCGTCTGTAACGTTCATCAGTCTGTAACATTCAGCGTCTGTAACGTTCATCAGTCTGTTACATTCAGCGTCTGTAACGTTCATCAGTCTGTAACGTTCATCAGTCTGTAACATTTAGCGTCTGTAATGTTCATCAGTCTGTAACATTCAGCAGTTTGTAACGTTCATCAGTCCGTAACGTTCAGCAGTTTGTAACGTTCAACAGTCAGTAACGTTCATCATTCTGGACCGTTTATCAGTCTGTAACGCTCAGTCTGTACGTTCAGTCTGTAACGTTCTTCAGTCTGTAACGTTCATAAGTCTGTAACGTTCGGTCTGTAACGTTCTTCAGTGTGTAACGTTCATAAGTCTGTTACGTTTATCGGTCTGTAACGTTCTTCAGTCTGTAACGTTCATAAGTCTGTAACGTTAATATTTATCAGTCTGTAATGTTTATCAGTCTGTAATGGTTATCAGTCTGTGATGTTGATCAGTCTGTAACATTCCTCAAACTGTAAGGTTCATCAGTCTGTAACGTTCATCAGTCTGTAAAGTTCATCAGTCTGTAAAGTTCAGTCTGTAACGTTCATCAGTCTGTAACGATCAGTCTGTAAAGTTCATCAGTCTGTAACTATCAGTCTGTAACGTTCACCGGTCTGTAAGGTTCATCAGTCTGTAACTGTTCATCAGTCTGTAACTGTTTAGCAGTCTGTAACGTTCAGCAGTCCGTACCGTTCATCAGTCTGTAACTGTTTGTCAGTCTGTAACTGTTTATCAGTCTGTAACGTTCATCAGTCTGTAACGTTCCTCAGTCTGTAACATTCAGTCTGTAATGTTCATCAGTCTGTAAGGTTTGTTAGTCTGTAACATTTATCAGTCTGTGACGTTTATCAGTCTGTAATGTTCATTAGTCTGTAACATGTTTCAGTCTATAACATTTATCAGTCTGTAATGTTCATCGGTCTGAAACAGTCTGAAACAGCCCCTCGGAACGCAATACCCAGGCATCTGGCCAGGTTAGGTTTGGTATGAGGAATCCACTGTGTCGATCCGATGCCTTCAAGCTAATGCAGAGACTGGGGGTTAGGGCATTTCGCTTGCCGAGCAGGAGCTCAGAGGGGTCCGGGCACAACCAGCCCAGGGAAAGAAAGTAAGAGAAATAGTTTTTGGCCTTAGCTCTTCACCATTATTCTCCCGTTTATCTTATAGTGCGCTGAAATACAATGTGTTCCAGGTAAGTATTCATTCATCTTATACACTCATTCATCTTATACAACAATTATATCTGGGGCTATTATATAAACAGCGTTATGGTAATGTGGCCACACCGTCTCCCATGAGCTTCTCAAGTTGTGACAAACGGACCAGTTCGTAGGTGGATTCTTCACCGATCTTTTACACTTTCTCCGGAACATGAAATTTGTTCGCACCTCAAGTTCTGTGAGGTGGAAGGATTTCCTTTGTCTCCATGAAAACGACTCTCTATAACTGTGTGTCCATGAGGTCTTCTCAGGAATTTACAACCTCTGACCACAGCAGCCTAGTTGAAGGAGGCAAGGGGGAGGCAGGGAGAGGGGGATGGGCTTGCTATACCCAAAGAGGCCAACGTCATGACACTAGTTTGTTGTTGATGTGGACACCAAGGTACTTGAAGCTCTCAACCTGCTCCACTACAGCCCCGTCGATGAGAATGGGGGCGTGCCCAGTCCTCCTTTTCCTGCAGTCCACAATAATCCCCTTAGTCTTGGTTACATTGAGGGAGATGTTGTTATTCTGGCACCACCAGGCCAGGTCTCTGACTTCCTCCCTATAGGCTGTCTCGTCGTTGTCTGTGATCAGGCCTATCTTGTGTCGTCTGCAAACTTAATGATGGTGTTTGAGTCATGCCTGGCCATGCAGTCGTGGGTGAACAGGGAGTACAGGAGGGGACTGAGCACACACCCCTGGGGAGCTCCAGTGTTGAGGATCAGCATGGCAGATGTGTTGCTACCTACCTTCACCACCTGGGGGCGGCCCGTCAGGAAGTCCAGGATCCAGTTGCAGAGGGAGGTGTTTAGTCCCAGAGTCCCTAGCTTAGTGATGAGCTTTGAGGGTACTATGGTGTTGAACACTGAGCTGTAGTCAATGAATAGCATTCTCACATAGGTGTTCCTTTTGTCCAGGTGGGAAAGGGCAGTGTGGATTGCATCATCTGTGGATCTGTTTGGGCGGTATGCAAATTGGAGTGGGTCTAGGGTTTCTGGGATAATGGTGTTGATGTGAGCCATTACCAACCTTTCAAAGCGCTAGTGCTACGGGTCTGTAGTCGTTTAGGCAGGTTGCCTTTGTGTTCTTGGGCACAATGACTATGGTGGTCTGCTTGAAACATTTTGGTATTACAGACTTAATCAGGGACATGTTGAAAATGTCAGTGTCCTTCGAGGAGGGAGATGAAGACAGCGAAGAGGAAGATGAGGACAGAAAGGAGGGAGATGAGGACAGCGAGGAGGGAGATGAGGACATTGAAGAGGGAGTTGAGGACAGCAAGGAGGAAGATGTGAAGAGGGGGCTGAAGAGGAAGATGGAAGAAGAGGACAGGAGTAAAAAAAAATCTGTTTTATTCATTTCACCAAACCAATTAAATAGGCAGAGACGGAGACAGAGAGAGCGTGTGTGTGTGTGTGTGTGTGTGTGTGTGTGCGTGCGTGCGTGCGTGCGTGTGTATGTGCGTGTGTGTGCGTGCGTGCGTGCGTATGTGCGTGTGTGTGCGTGCGTGCGTGCATGCGTGTGCATGTGCGTGCGTGTGTTTCCAAATGCTGGCATCTTGTGTCAGAGGTTAGAATTGCAAGACAATACTGTGAATTTCTGTGTACCAACACATCTACTACTCAGTCAGTTTACTACCATTCTGTAATTCAACAAGATACAGAAGAACCATCAAGTGTAGCTAAGAAACCAATATAACAGGACTCTCTCTCTCTCACACACACACCAAACCACACACACAAGCACCGGCATTATTGGACAGCTGGTACACTTTGGACAGTAAAAACAACAACATTGTGGATTGTGAAGAAAAGTGTGGCTGTTTTTCTCCGCATGTCCAGCCCACCCATTATCTCAGCCAATCATGGCTAGCGGGAAGGTTCCTATATTTTTCCTTGGCTAAACCATCTAGGCTCGTAATTTAACAATTGTATTTGTATTTATGGATGGAATACAGGTTTGTTATTAAGGCACATAAAAGTTCACATGTTCCCGAAATCATTTCTTACAAAAAAGACAAAGATTTTAAACTTCTCAAACACAGTCAAATGTAAACTGAACAGAGCGGTGTTCTCAGGTGGGCGTGACTTGAGCCTTACTAGTATGTGTGTGTTTGCCTGTGCATCTATCTATGCATCTATTATACATGAGTGTCATTCCAACCCTGCATCTCTGCTTTACCACACACACACACACACACACACACACACACACACACACACACACACACACACACACACACACACACACACACACACACACACACACACACACACACAGTGAGCAGATATGAGAGCAGGTATGAATAATTTAGCCCAAATCAGTTTAGTGTCTCTGGCCTGCGTTTCTCTCAGTGTTTGCTGCTCTGGATCTTCTGGAGTTTGGAGATTTGGATAGTTTTAGGTTAGGGTCTACCTGGGCTTTAGATGTCAGATATTAATCTGATATTTGAAATACTTTGACGACATTTGGGGTCCGCTCCTTCTGATTGGCTGATCTAGTTGACCTGTTATTTGTTGAAGGAAGCTGTTGTGTCCATGAAGGAGTGAGACGGAGGAGCATTATGATACGATGTTGATCAGACTAACTGGGCTGCAATCTATCTCTCTACTGGCCTGGCTGATCACACTAACACACAGTAAGACCCTGTCTGTATGTCTGTCTAACTGTATGTCTGTCTGTCTGTCTGACTGTCTATCTATCTAACAGTCTGTCTGTCTACCTGTCTGTCTGTCTGTCTGTCTGTCTGTCTGTCTGTCTGTCTGACTGTGAGTCTGTCTGACTGTCTACCTAACTGTCTGTATGACTGTATGTTTGTAAGTCTGCCTACCTGTCTGTCTGTCTACCTGACTGTCTGTCTGTCTGACTGCCTACCTAACTGACTGTCTGTATTTCTACCTAACTGTCTGTCTGACTGTCACCTAACTTTATGTCTTTCTGTCTGTCTGTCTGTCTGTCTGTCTGTCTGTCTGTCTGTCTGTCTGTCTGTCTGTCTGTCTGTCTGTCTGTCTGTCTGTCTGTCTGTCTGTCTGCCTGCCTGCCTGCCTGCCTGCCTGCCTGCCTGCCTACCTACCTACCTACCTAACTGTCTGTGTATCTACCTGACTGTCTATACCTAGCTGTATGTTTGCTTGACTGACTGTCTCTATCGCTCTATCTCTCTCTCTATCCATTTCCATATCTCTCTCTCTATCCATTTCTATCTCTCTATCTATCCATTTATATCTCTCTATCTCTCTCTCTATCCATTTATATATATCTCCCCTATTTGTCTCTTTGATATTACGGTGTGGAGTTTATAAATGTTTGGCAGATAGATTTCCATCACATCTAGAGATTAAAGCTAATTGAAGTGACTAGAGAGAGAGAGCATTCTGTGGTTATGTTGTCTTTGGGTTATCCATGGTAACAGATGGATAAAATAAAATCCAATCCTTTAGAGTGGAGGCCTACCTGAACTATTCATTTATCTGTGTGTGGCCTCCTTTAGACAGTGTTCAGCTGAAACCCATCCTGTAACTCTACCCTGTAACCCTGACAACACAGCTCCATTACACTGCACCGTGTCTAAAATATCCAATCTCCAATGTGTGTGTGTGTGTGTGTGTGTGTGTGTGTGTGTGTGTGTGTGTGTGTGTGTGTGTGTGTGTGTGTGTGTGTGTGTGTGTGTGTGTGTGTGTGTGTGTGTGTGTGTGTGTGTGTGTGTGTGTGTGTGTGTAGATGTGGAGATCATAGATCCAGGCCAGGTGGTGTATGTGGACTCAGGTCTGGATGGAGTGGTGGGTAAAGCCGTGATCCTGGAGTGTGGATCAACCAGACCCGATGTTTACATCTGGGGGTTCACACAACCTGGAACCGACGCCATCAAAGCTGTGGTCTACGACTTTGGAAAAGGTCCCACTATTATTAATCTCTTTATTTATATTATTTATCTCTTTATTTATATTATTTATAATATTCATCTCTTTATTTATCTCATTCATCTCTTTATGTCAACTTTTTATTTCACCTTTATTTAACCAGGTAGGCTCGCTGAGAACAAGTTCTCCTTTACAAGTGCGACCTGGCCCAGATAAAGCAAATCAGTGTGACACAAACAACAACACAGAGTTACACATGGAATAAACAAGCGTACAGTCAATAACACAATAGAAGAAAAAAAAACGTCTATATACAATGTGTGCAAATCGCGTGAGGAGGTAAGGCAATAAATATACCATAGTAGCAAAGTAATTACAATTTAGCAGATTAACACTGGAGTCTTATCTTATTTATCTTATTCACCTCCTTATTTGTCTTTTTTTATCTCTTTATTTATATTATTCAGCTCTTTATTTGTATCATTTTTCTTATTCATTTCTTCATTTATCTGATATTAAATCCACTTACCACCACTTCTTAGTTCAGTTCTGAAATTAAATTCACACTACACCACTTCTTAGTTCAGCTCTGATATTAAATTCACACTACACCACTTCTTAGTTCAGCTCTGATATTAAATTCACACTACACCACTTCATAGTTCAGCTCTGATATTAAATTCACACTACACCACTTCATAGTTCAGCTCTGATATTAAAATCACAAAGCCGCAGGGCCAGACAGTTTACCAGGATGTGTACTCATAACATGGACAGACCAACTGGCAAGTGTCTTCCCTGACATTTTCAACATCTCCCTGACCAAGTCTGTAATACCTACATATTTCAAACAGACCACCATAGTCCCTGTGCCCAAGAAAGTGAAGGTAACCTGACAAAATTATTACCGCACGTCAGTAGCCATGAAATGCTTTGAAAGGCTGATCAAGGCTTACATCAACACCATCATGCCGGAAAACCTAGACCCACTTCAATTCACATGTTCTTCCAATAGATCAACAGATGAAGCAATCTCAATCGCACTCCACACTGCCCTTTCCCACCTGGACAAAAGAAACACCTATGTGAGAATGCTATTCATTGACTACAGCTCAGCGTTCAACACCATAGTACTCTCAATCACTAAGCTAAGGAATGTGAGACTAAACACCTCCCTATGCAAATAGATCCTGGACCTCCTGACGGGTCGTCCCCAGGTGGAGAGGGTAGGTAACAACACATCTGCCATGCTGATCCTCAACACTGGGGCTTCTCAGGGTTGTGTACTTAGTACCCTCTTGTACTCCCTGTTCACCCACAACTGCGTAGCCAGGCACGACTTCAACACCATCATTAAGTTTGCTGATGACACAACAGTGGCCTGATCCCCAACAACATTGAGACAGCATATAGGGAGGTCAGAGACCTGGCAGTGTGGTTCCAGGACAAACAACATCTCCCTCAATGTGAGCAAAACAAAGTAGCTGATGTGGACTAAAGGAACAGGCCCCCATTTACATTGACGTGGAGCCGGTCGAGAGTTTCAAGTTCCTTGGTGTCCACATCACAAACAAACTAGAATGGTCCAATCCCACCAAGACATTTGTGAAGAGGGTGCGACAAGACCTTTTCCCCTTCAGGAGACTAAAAAGAATTGGCATGGGTCCCCAGATCCGCAAA
This sequence comes from Oncorhynchus mykiss, assembly GCF_013265735.2. Taxonomy (NCBI): domain Eukaryota; kingdom Metazoa; phylum Chordata; class Actinopteri; order Salmoniformes; family Salmonidae; genus Oncorhynchus; species Oncorhynchus mykiss. Next base: position 210,312 of record NW_023493705.1, read on the forward strand.
AAGTTATACAGCTGCACCATCGAGAGCATCCTGACCGGTTGCATCACTGCCTGGTATGGAAACTCCTCGGCATTTGACCATAAGGCGCTACAGAGGGCAGTGCGTACAGACCAGTACATCACTGGGGCCAAGCTTCCTGAGATCCAGGACCTATATACTAGGCGGTGTCAGAGGAAGGCATAGACTGTTCTCTATCTGCTACCGCATGGCAAGCGGTGCCGGAGCGCAAAGTGTAGAAGAAAAAAAAGGCTCCTTATCAGCTTCTACACCCAAGTCATAAGACTGCTGAACAATTAATCAAATGGCCACACTGGACTGTTTATATTGCCCCCCCCCCCCCCCCACACACACTTTGTTTGTACACTACTTCTACCCGCTGTTTTCCCCCGGTATTTAGCCTTGTTATTCTTCTATAATTATTTTGCGTTACTTTTTGATTTGATTATTCAGTAAATATTTTCCTAACTTTATTTCTGGAACTGCATTGTTGGTTAATTAAGGGGTTGTAAGTATTTCACGGTAAGATCTGCATCTGTTGTATTCGGCGCATGTGACAAAAAACATTTGATTTGATTTTGAATGAGATTTTAATCGAGTACTTTTGGTCATGGAGTGTACCTCATACCCCTCCCCTGCACGTTGACTAGGTAGTTGTACTCCCTGTATATAGCCATGTTATTACCTCATACCCGTGCATATTGACTCAGTGCTGGTACTTCTTGCATATAGCCATGTTATTACCTCATACCTCTGCACATTGACTCAGTACTGGTACTTCCTGTATAAAGCCATGTTATTAACTGGTACCTCTGCACATTGACTCAGTACTTCCTGTATATAACCATGTAATTACCTGGTACCCCTGCACATTGACTCAGTACTCCCTGTATATAACCATGTAATTACCTGGTACCCCTGCACATTGACTCAGTACTCCCTGTATATAACCATGTAATTACCTGGTACCCCTGCACATTGACTCAGTACTCCCTGTATATAGCCATGTAATTACCTGGTACCCCTGCACATTGACTCAGTACTCCCTGTATATAACCATGTAATTACCTGGTACCCCTGCACATTGACTCAGTACTCCCTGTATATAACCATGTAATTACCTGGTACCCCTGCACATTGACTTAGTACTTCCTGTATATAACCATGTAATTACCTGGTACCCCTGCACATTGACTCAGTACTCCCTGTATATAACCATGTAATTACCTGGTACCCCTGCACATTGACTCAGTACTTCCTGTATATAACCATGTAATTACCTGGTACCCCTGCACATTGACTCAGTACTCCCTGTATATAACCATGTAATTACCTGGTACCCCTGCACATTGACTCAGTACTCCCTGTATATAACCATGTAATTACCTGGTACCCCTGCACATTGACTCAGTACTCCCTGTATATAACCATGTAATTACCTGGTACCCCTGCACATTGACTCAGTACTCCCTGTATATAACCATGTAATTACCTGGTACCCCTGCACATTGACTCAGTACTCCCTGTATATAACCATGTAATTACCTGGTACCCCTGCACATTGACTCAGTACTCCCTGTATATAGCCATGTAATTACCTGGTACCCCTGCACATTGACTCAGTACTGGTACTTCCTGTATATAGCCATGTAATTACCTGGTACCCCTGCACATTGACTCAGTACTCCCTGTATATAACCATGTAATTACCTGGTACCCCTGCACATTGACTCAGTACTTCCTGTATATAACCATGTAATTACCTGGTACCCCTGCACATTGACTCAGTACTCCCTGTATATAACCATGTAATTACCTGGTACCCCTGCACATTGACTCAGTACTTCCTGTATATAACCATGTAATTACCTGGTACCCCTGCACATTGACTCAGTACTCCCTGTATATAACCATGTAATTACCTGGTACCCCTGCACATTGACTCAGTACTTCCTGTATATAACCATGTAATTACCTGGTACCCCTGCACATTGACTCAGTACTTCCTGTATATAGCCTCTTTATTGTTTTTATTGTGTTATTTCCTTTTTATTTTGCAGATATTTGTCTTACTTTTTAACACCTTTTGTATTCGGCGCATGTGACAAATAAAATGTGATCCTCATGCATGCATTGTAGCTTGCCTTAGCCTCACCACTAGCCTGCTTTCTGTAAAGCAAAGTTATTAGTAGAACTAAGCAACATATATTTTGATCCTGCTAAAGTAGGCTCTGTGTAACGTTAACTTCTTACTTCATCCTTCTAGCTGGTTAAATAATACTATAATACTAGCCAGAGGCCTTCAACGTTACTGCAATAGAAGTCTCTGCTGGCAGCTAGCCACCTGACTGACTGGCATATGTATAAGAGACAACGTTTACATTTAACATTTTTTCATCAGTTGTGCACTCATTCTTAGAGAATCATTTTTTGTTTGTTTGGAGGATGTCTGTAGACATGGAAGTAGTACGTAAATGTAGTGGAAATTTCCTGTATTACCAAATCATGAGAGCAAACCACACACAAGTCAGAGTTATCATGAAGTCCATCTTTAATCATATGAGCTCCATCACAACCCTGTGACTCTCAGATCAATTCAGTGTCTATAAATTAATTCTCTGAGAGTGTCAACATAATGGCAACTGAGATCCTTTATAGCAAAGATCCACCCCCCTAGTCGACATGACAAATAACAGATCATAAGAACATTATACAAAGAAAGATTTTACTTGAGAGAGGAGTATCCCATCGCCAGACAGTATTTAGCTATAAATTATCGTTCAGTTTGGTCTCCTAAAAGAAGCTCTTATCTCGTTCTGGGTACAAAATAGTACCAAGACATTACCTCACCCAATGTATATGTCAATTGTAATTTTAGACACTCCCATCCCAAATACAACCCATCCTGGACAAGCTCACGGAGAGGAGAGTGACTGTCTAGGTCAAGATAAGGGCAACCTCAGAAGGAACATAGGGGGACAATGCCATCCTCCTCTCCTGATGGGAAAAGTAGGGAGTGACTGGCACACAGACATTGTGAAGCCATGAGATAATTGGTTCCCCCACAATCATCCCTTCACATGGTTTAAAAGATATGTTTACATATGAAGACAAGCTTGACCTCTCCCCTTTCTGTGGCCCAAGTAACTGAACCCTGACAGAGAACAGATAACTGCAAACGGCCAACACTATAGTACAACAAAATGCATTCTAAATGACAAGTATCTCACAAGCATATTATGAAAATAAAACATCTTATTTATGTTACCCAACTAATTCTGATTCTGCTACGACAAGTAGTCACAGGACGGTTTTAAATTAGCCTTTTGTCCGGCATCTCACAATCACAATGTCAGAAGGGTCTCTGTTGAGGTAGTTTGTTTCACGTCTCAGGCCCTCGGTGGAGTTAGCCGTTTCAGAGAGTGGTGAATATGCTGCTAAAAATGCAAATCCGGGAGGCAAATCCAGGAGTCGCAGGCGAACATAATAAACAAACCACTGTTCATGATTCCACTCGTTCACAAAGAAGCAAACGCCATTAGAAATCAAGAATATAAGCGTTCTAAGCTTTGATCAACGCTGGGAGCAATACTTAGATGTTGACATGTAATTGATTTTCTTTTTTGTGTACAAAATATAATTTTGTATAACTATACATATTTTTCAAATTATAATTACGAATGTCCGGACCTCGGTGTCTTCATAGTTACTGTATGGGCATTGACATGAGTTTTCTGATTTGGAAATGTGCACATTTGTATTCACAGGGCTTTGCCTTGACTGTAGGACATCATAGTGGTATTTATTATAATCCACAATGTCTCATTGAGACCTCAATGTCTCAAAATAGACAGAAAAAAAAAGTGTTGGTCCCATGGTGTCATGAGCTGAAATAAAAGATCCCAAAAATGTTCCAAAAGCACAGAAAGCTTCTCTCAAACGTTGTGCACAAATTTGATTACATCACTATTAGTGAGCATTTTTAATTTCCTAAGATAATCAATCCACCTGACAGGTGTGACATATCAAAAAGCTGATGAAAAAGCATGATCATTACACAAGTGAACATTGTGCTGGGGACAATAAAAGGCTGCTCTAAAATGTGCAGTTTTGTCACACAACACAATGCCACAGTTTTGAGGGAGCGAGCAATTGGAATGCTGATTGCAGGAATGTCCACCAGAGCTGTTGCCATATAATTTCATGTTAAATTCTCTACCCTAAGCCGCCTCTAATGTTGTTTTATAGAATTAGGCAGTACATCCAACCGGCCTCACAACCGCAAACCACATGTTACCGAGTCAGCCCAGAACCTTCACATTCGGCATCTTCACCTGCGGAATCGTCTGAGACCAGCCACCCAGACAGCTGATCAAACTATGGGTTTGCAAAACCAAAGAACTTCTGCACGAACTGTCAGAAACTGTCACAGGAAAGCTCATCTGCGTGCTCGTTGTCCTCACTAGGGACTTGACCTGACTGCAATTCGGCGTTGTAACCGACTTCAGTGGGCAAATGCTCACCTTCGATGGCCACTGGCACGCTGGAGAAGAGTGCTCTTCATGGATGAATTCCGGTTTTAACTGTGCCGGGCAGATGGCAGACAAGCGTGTATAGTGTCGTGTGGGCGAGTGGTTTGCTGACGTCAACAATGCGAGTGCCCCATGGTGGCGGTGGGGTAATGGTATGGGCAGGCATAAGCTACAGACAATGAATGCAATTGACTATGAGAGTACAGAGATACCGTGATTAGATCCTGAGGACCATTGTCATGCCATGATGTCATGTTTCAGCATGATAATACACAGTCATATGTCGCACGGATCTGTACACAAATCCTGGAAGCTAAAAACGTCCCAGTTCTTCCATGGCCTGCAGACATGTCACCCATTGAGCATGTTTAGGATGCTCTGTATTTACATATACGACAGCGTGTTCCAGTTCCCGTCAATATCCAGCAACTTCGTACACAGCCATTAAAGAGGGGTGGACAACATTCCACTGGCCACAATCAACAGCCTGTTTAACTGTATGCAAAGGAAATGTATCGCGCTGCATGAGGCAAATGGTAGTCACACCAGCCAGAAAAAGACTGGTTTTCTGATCCACGCCCCAACTTTTTTGTTGTTTAAAGTATCTGTGACCAACAGATGCATATCTGTATTTCCAGTCAATTAATAGATTAGGGCCTAATGCATTTATTTAAATTGACTCATTTCTTTATATGAACTCAATATGTAACTCAGTAAAATCTTTGAAATTGTTGCATGTTGCGTTTATGTTTTTGTTCAGTGTACATTGATTCATCTTAAAGGAGAAATTTCATCTCCACATGGTCTATCTTCCCTATAGGTCTACATTAAAATACATGAAAATAAAGGAGAGCAGCACACTAGGAGCTCAGATGCAAAAATGTAATGTCCAAAGTTTCGACAGACAAGCTGTCCTCATCAGGGTATAATGACAAACACTGCGTGGTGACTCGTTTATCATGGCAGGGTTTGGACTGATATCATTGGTTAATTCTTATATATTAAAATAGCATACAAAAAAACATAAGTGGATAGCATACGATCAGAGATACAATTTGGCTACATAAGCCTATAAACATTTACAATAGCAAAATCACAATAATATAAAAAAATGTCATCAAGTCTGCATGGAGACCAAAGGGAGCAAGGGTCTTTGAATTAAATATCCAGGCAGGCTCTCGTTTTAACAATAAATTATCGAGATCACTCACTCTCCTAGGGAGGGTGACATGTTCGATGCCAACATATAATAGAGACGAAATCGAGCAGTTTGCTTCCAAAAAGTGGGCCGCAACTGGGTAAGTTGAGTTTTTGCACCTAATGGTGCTATGATGCTCCGAGATTTGTACTTTTAATTTGCGCTTTGTTTTACCCACATAATCTTTACCACAAGGACAAGTTATAAGATAAATAACTGCCTTTAGTGGAGTACATGACGACACCTTTGATTGGGATATGTTTCCCTGTTTGGGGGTGTTTGAAGGATCTACATTTCTAAGTGCCATTGCATTGAGCACAGCCATTACACTTGTAGATTCCGTCCAGTAGGGGCGCAAATAGACGTTGTGCAGGGATATCTTGGTGTGGTAAATCAGAGTTTACCAGTTGATCTCTGAGGTTTCTGCCCTGCGAGAATACGACCAAGGGAAGGTTCGAAAACACATTACCGATACCTTCATCAGATCTTAGAATGTGCCAATGTTTGTAAACGATTCCCTTCATTTGTTCAGAGCACTTTGAATAGCGAGCAGTTAGAACGTAAGAATGCTTCTTTTTGCGAGACTGACCTTGAAAAAGGTCATGTCTTGTTTTGTTTTGAATTTTCTCAATGGCAGTATTAATGTGACCATTTTTGTACCCCCTCTCCTTGAATTTTCTTTGCGTCTCAGCCATATTTCTGTCGAAATCTGATTGTTTTTTGCAAATTCAATTTCAAATTCAACAAACGGTTACGATCAGTAGGTTTCCTGTAAAGATCCGTGTATAGAACATTATCTTCACACAAGATCAGAAGATCAAGAAAACTGATTTGACGTGTATCAGATTGCATAGTAAATCTCAAATCCTCAGAACTGGAGTTAAGAAAAGCATGGAATATCTGGAGCTGTTTTGTATCACCCTTCCATAGAAGAAAAAAATATCATCAATATACCGTTTTCAAATAATGTTAGGCAATAATTTATTTTTGAGAGGATTGAAAATACTCTTTCTCCATGTAACCCACATACAAATTAGCATATTTAGGAGCTATGGGGGATCCCATAGCAGTACCCTTCGTCTGAATAAAGAAATAATTTAGGAAACATGAAGTAGTTGTGTGTGAGTACTATTTCAGCCAATGTTATAATGCATGCACTGGAAGATAGTTCATTAGGGTCACGTTGCAGAAGAAAATGTTCCATAGCTTCAATACCGCCCTCGTGTGGAATATTTGTGTGTAACGACTCAACATCAAAAGTAACTAACAAAGTGTTATCAGGGAGAGGATCAAGAGATTCAATGATAGAGATCATACTGCTGGTGTCTTTTACAAAGGAGGGGAGCTGTTCTGAGACCATACTGCTGGTGTCCTTTAGGAGGGGAGCTGGTCTGAGACCATACTGCTGGTGTCCTTTAGGAGGGGAGCTGGTCTGAGACCATACTGCTGGTGTCCTTTAGGAGGGGAGCTGTTCTGAGACCATACTGCTGGTGTCCTTTAGGAGGGGAGCTGTTCTGAGACCAGACTGCTGGTGTCCTTTACAAAGGAGGGGAGCTGTTCTGAGACCAGACTGATGGTGTCCTTTACAAAGGAGGGGAGCTGTTCTGAGACCAGACTACTGGTGTCCTTTACAAAGGAGGGGAGCTGTTCTGAGATCATACTGCTGGTGTCCTTTAGGAGGGGAGCTGTTCTGAGATCATACTGCTGGTGTCCTTTAGGAGGGGAGCTGTTCTGAGATCATACTGCTGGTGTCCTTTACAAAGGAGGGGAGCTGTTCTGAGACCATACTGCTGGTGTCCTTTACAAAGGAGGGGAGCTGTTCTGAGACCATACTGCTCAAATCAAATCAAATCAAATTTTATTTGTCACATACACATGGTTAGCAGATGTTAATGCGAGTGTAGCGAAATGCTTGTGCTTCTAGTTCCGACAATGCAGTAATAACAAGTAATCTAACTAACAATTCCAAAACTACTGTCTTGTACACAGTGTAAGGGGATAAAGAATATGTACATAAGGATATATGAATGAGTGATGGTACAGAGCAGCATAGGCAAGATACAGTAGATGGTATCGGGTACAGTATGTACAAATGAGATGAGTATGTAAACAAAGTGGCATAGTATAGTATAAAGTGGCTAGTGATACATGTATTACATAAGGATACCGTCGATGATATAGAGTACAGTATATACGTATGCATATGAGATGAATAATGTAGGGTAAGTAACATTTATATAAGGTAGCATTGTTTAAAGTGGCTAGTGATATATTTACATCATTTCCCATCAATTCCCATTATTAAAGTGGCTGGAGTTGAGTCAGTGTCAGTGTGTTGGCAGCAGCCACTCAGTGTTAGTGGTGGCTGTTTAACAGTCTGATGGCCTTGAGATAGAAGCTGTTTTTCAGTCTCTCGGTCCCAGCTTTGATGCACCTGTACTGACCTCGCCTTCTGGATGATAGCGGGGTGAACAGGCAGTGGCTCGGGTGGTTGATGTCCTTGATGATCTTTATGGCCTTCCTGTGACATCGGGTGGTGTAGGTGTCCTGGAGGGCAGGTAGTTTGCCCCCGGTGATGCGTTGTGCAGACCTCACTACCCTCTGGAGAGCCTTACGGTTGAGGGCGGTGCAGTTGCCATACCAGGCGGTGATACAGCCCGCCAGGATGCTCTCGATTGTGCATCTGTAGAAGTTTGTGAGTGCTTTTGGTGACAAGCCGAATTTCTTCAGCCTCCTGAGGTTGAAGAGGCGCTGCTGCGCCTTCTTCACGATGCTGTCTGTGTGAGTGGACCAATTCAGTTTGTCTGTGATGTGTATGCCGAGGAACTTAAAACTTGCTACCCTCTCCACTACTGTTCCATCGATGTGGATAGGGGGGTGTTCCCTCTGCTGTTTCCTGAAGTCCACAATCATCTCCTTAGTTTTGTTGACGTTGAGTGTGAGGTTGTTTTCCTGACACCACACTCCGAGGGCCCTCACCTCCTCCCTGTAGGCCGTCTCATCGTTGTTGGTAATCAAGCCTACCACTGTTGTGTCGTCCGCAAACTTGATGATTGAGTTGGAGGCGTGCGTGGCCACGCAGTCGTGGGTGAACAGGGAGTACAGGAGAGGGCTCAGAACGCAACCTTGTGGGGCCCCAGTGTTGAGGATCAGCGGGGAGGAGATGTTGTTGCCTACCCTCACCACCTGGGGGCGGCCCGTCAGGAAGTCCAGTACCCAGTTGCACAGGGCGGGGTCGAGACCCAGGGTCTCGAGCTTGATGACGAGCTTGGAGGGTACTATGGTGTTGAATGCCGAGCTGTAGTCGATGAACAGCATTCTCACATAGGTATTCCTCTTGTCCAGATGGGTTAGGGCAGTGTGCAGTGTGGTTGAGATTGCATCGTCTGTGGACCTATTTGGGCGGTAAGCAAATTGGAGTGGGTCTAGGGTGTCAGGTAGGGTGGAGGTGATATGGTCCTTGACTAGTCTCTCAAAGCACTTCATGATGACGGATGTGAGTGCTACGGGGCGGTAGTCATTTAGCTCAGTTTCCTTAGCTTTCTTGGGAACAGGAACAATGGTGGCCCTCTTGAAGCATGTGGGAACAGCAGACTGGTATAGGGATTGATTGAATATGTCCGTAAACACACCGGCCAGCTGGTCTGCGCATGCTCTGAGGGCGCGGCTGGGGATGCCATCTGGGCCTGCAGCCTTGCGAGGGTTAACACGTTTAAATGTCTTACTCACCTCGGCTGCAGTGAAGGAGAGACCGCATGTTTTCGTTGCAGGCCGTGTCAGTGGCACTGTATTGTCCTCAAAGCGGGCAAAAAAGTTATTTAGTCTGCCTGGGAGCAAGACATCCTGGTCCGTGACTGGGCTGGGTTTCTTCCTGTAGTCCGTGATTGACTGTAGACCCTGCCACATGCCTCTTGTGTCTGAGCCGTTGAATTGAGATTCTACTTTGTCTCTGTACTGGCGCTTAGCTTGTTTGATAGCCTTGCGGAGGGAATAGCTGCACTGTTTGTATTCGGTCATGTTACCAGACACCTTGCCCTGATTAAAAGCAGTGGTTCGCGCTTTCAGTTTCACACGAATGCTGCCATCAATCCACGGTTTCTGGTTAGGGAATGTTTTAATCGTTGCTATGGGAACGACATCTTCAACGCACGTTCTAATGAACTCGCACACCGAATCAGCGTATTCGTCAATGTTGTTATCTGACGCAATACGAAACATCTCCCAGTCCACGTGATGGAAGCAGTCTTGGAGTGTGGAGTCAGCCAGTCTGCTGGTGTCCTTTAGGAGGGGAGCTATTCTGAGACCATACTGCTGGTGTCCTTTAGGAGGGAAGCCGTTACTACATCAATGCTCTCTACAATAGGGCCGTTAATGCATCAATGCTCGCTGCAATAGGGGCCGTTACTGCATCAATGCCCACTACAATAGGGCCGTTACTGCATCAATGCCTGCTACAATAGGGGCTGTTACGGCATCAATGCCCACTTCAATAGGGGCTGTTACTGCATCAATGCCTGCTACAATAGGGGCCGTTACTGCATCAATGCCCACTACAATAGCGGCTGTTACTGCATCAATGCCTGCTACAATAGGGCCGTTACTGCATCAATGCCTGCTACAATAGGGACGTTACTTTATCAATGCCCGCAACAATAGGGCGCCCTGGAGGTTTTGTAACATTCTTGTGTCATTTCGGCAAAGTATAGAAAGTGGCAATTTTAGGGTGTTGAATATCCAGGACAGTAAAGATAGTCCTCTGAAATGGGGAAGTGGGGTCACGTCTGAGTTTCTTGTAAAAGGTGTTGTCAAACAGTTGTCTATGACACTCATTTACATAAACTGTCCTATCCATGAGTACAACCTACCCACCCTTATCAGCAGGGCGGGTAAGGACTGACGTATCATATTGTACAACCGACCCACCCTTATCAGCAGGGTGGGTAAGGACTGACGTATCGGATTGTACAACCGACCCACCCTTATCAGCAGGGCGGGTAAGGACTGACGTATCGGATTGTAAATCAAGCCAAGCTTGATGGAGGTATAAAATAACTCTTGCTTCTAAAAGGAGTCGGAGTATGTGCAGGTGAGAAACCTACTTGTTCAGTAGAAATATCACAATTAGGGGAGCTAAAGTATTCCCTTAAACGGATGTTTCTAAAAATCTTAAACATGTCTACCTTCAGATCAAAATCGTTGTACTGAGTTGTAGGCACAAAATATAACCCTTTATTAAGCAAGGAGATATGGGCAGGGCTCCATATCTTGCTTGATAAATTAAAGACACTCAGTCCCGTGGGTTCTGGAACCGTGTGAATGGTCCCCTCTGCCTCTGGAAGTCGTATCTTCTTACCCTGTCGGGTCCAACATCTCGTCGGTGTGCGTGCCTGAAGACACCTCTGCTCTTCCGTTGGCCCAGTCTCTCGTTGGATAAAAAACGGGCACTGGAAGCGGATGAGATGCTGGTTTCAGTATGAACATCTCCACAGGACCTATCTTCCCTATAGGCCTACATTAAAAGTTGTATTTGTAGTTGTATTAGTAGCAGTAGTAGAAGTAGTAATAGTAGTAGTAGTAGTCGAAGTAGTAGCAGTAGTAGTGGTAGTTACAATAGTAGTAGCACTAGTAGTAGTAGTAGTAATAGTAGTGGTAATGCTAATAGTATTGATAGTAGTAATAGTTGTAGTAGTAGTTGTTGTAAATTTAGCAGTAGTAGTAGTTGTAGTTGTAGTAGTAGTAGTGGTAGCAATAGTTGTAGTGGTAGTAGTAGTAGTAGTAGTATTATTGATGGCAGCATTCGTGTGAAACTGAAAGCCCGAACCACTCAGGGCAAGGTGACCGGAAACATGACCGAATACAAACAGTGTAACTATTCCCTCCGCGAGGCAATCAAACAAGCTAAGCGTCAGTATAGAGACAAAGTAGAATCTCAATTCAACGGCTCAGACACAAGAGGTACAGTGCCTTGCGAAAGTATTCGGCCCCCTTGAACTTTGCGACCTTTTGCCACATTTCAGGCTTCAAACATAAAGATATAAAACTGTATTTTTTTGTGAAGAATCAACAACAAGTGGGACACAATCATGAAGTGGAACGACATTTATTGGATATTTCAAACTTTTTTACCAAATCAAAAACTGAAAAAATGAGGCGTGCAAAATTATTCAGCCCCTTTACTTTCAGTGCAGCAAACTCTCTCCAGAAGTTCAGTGAGGATCTCTGAATGATCCAATGTTGACCTAAATGACTAATGATGATAAATACAATCCACCTGTGTGTAATCAAGTCTCCGTATAAATGCACCTGCACTGTGATAGTCTCAGAGGTCCGTTAAAAGCGCAGAGAGCATCATGAAGAACAAGGAACACACCAGGCAGGTCCGAGATACTGTTGTGAAGAAGTTTAAAGCCGGATTTGGATACAAAAAGATTTCCCAAGCTTTAAACATCCCAAGGAGCATACATCCCAAGGAGCATAAGATAATATTGAAATGGAAGGAGTATCAGACCACTGCAAATCTACCAAGACCTGGCCGTCCCTCTAAACTTTCAGCTCATACAAGGAGAAGACTGATCAGAGATGCAGCAAGAGGCCCATGATCACTCTGGATGAACTGCAGAGATCTACAGCTGAGGTGGGAGACTCTGTCCATAGGACAACATTCAGTCGTATATTGCACAAATCTGGCCTTTATGGAAGAGTGGCAAGAAGAAAGCCATTTCTTAAAGATATCCATAAAAAGTGTTGTTTAAAGTTTGCCACAAGCCACCTGGGAGACACACCAAACATGTGGAAGAAGGTGCTCTGGTCAGATGAAACCAAAATTGAACTTTTTGACAACAATACAAAACGTTATGTTTGGCGTAAAAGCAACACAGCTGAACACACCATCCCCACTGTCAAACATGGTGGTGGCAGCATCATGGTTTGGGCCTGCTTTTCTTCAGCGGGGACAGGGAAGATGGTTAAAATTGATGGGAAGATGGATGGAGCCAAATACAGGACCATTCTGGAAGAAAACCTGATGGAGTCTGCAAAAGACCTGAGACTGGGATGGAGATTTGTCTTCCAACAAGACAATGATCCAAAACATAAAGCAAAATCTACAATGGAATGGTACAATGGAATGGTATCCAGGTGTTAGAATGGCCAAGTCAAAGTCCAGACCTGAATCCAATCGAGAATCTGTGGAAAGAACTGAAAACTGCTGTTCACAAATGCTCTCCATCCAACCTCACTGAGCTCGAGCTGTTTTGCAAGGAGGAATGGGAAAAAATGTCAGTCTCTCGATGTGCAAAACTGATAGAGACATACCCCAAGCGACTTACAGCTGTAATCGCAGCAAAAGGTGGCGCTACAAAGTATTAACTTAAGGGGGCTGAATAATTTTGCACACCCAATTTTTCAGTTTTTGATTTGTTAAAAAAGTTTGAAATATCCAATAAATGTCGTTCCACTTCATGATTGTGTCCCACTTGTTGTTGATTCTTCACAAAAAAATACAGTTTTATATCTTTATGTTTGAAGCCTGAAATGTGGCAAAAGGTCGCAAAGTTCAAGGGGGCCGAATACTTTCGCAAGGCACTGTATGTGGCAGGGTCTACAGTCAATCACGGATTACAAAAATAAAACCAGCCCAGCCATCTTGCTCCCAGGCAGACTAAATAACTTTTTTGCCCGCTTTGGGGACAATACAGTGCCACTGACACGGCCCGCAACTAAAACATGCGGACTCTCCTTCACTGCAGCCAACGTGAGGAAAACATTTAAACGTGTCAACCCTCGCAAGGCTGCAGGCCCAGACGGCATCCCCAGCCGCACCCTCAGAGCATGCGCAGACCAGCTGGCTGGTGTGTTTACGGACATATTCAATCAATCCCTATCCCAGTCTGTTGTTCCCACATGCTTCAAGAGGGCCACCATTGTTCCTGTTCCCAAGAAAGCTAAGGTAACTGAGCTAAACGACTACCGCCCCGTAGCACTCACTTCCGTCATCATGAAGTGCTTTGAGAGACTAGTCAAGGACCATATCACCTCCACCCTACCTGACACCCTAGACCCACTCCAATTTGCTTACCGCCCAAATAGGTCCACAGACGATGCAATCTCAACCACACTGCACACTGCCCTAACCCATCTGGACAAGAGGAATACCTATGTGAGAATGCTGTTCATCAACTACAGCTCAGCATTTAACACCATAGTGCCCTCCAAGCTCGTCATCAAGCTCGAGACCCTGGTTCTCGACCCCTCCCTGTGCAACTGGGTACTGGACTTCCTGACGGGCCGCCCCCAGGTGGTGAGGGTAGGCAACAACATTTCCACCCCGCTGATCCTCAACACTGGGGCCCCACAAGGGTGCGTTCTGAGCCCTCTCCTGTACTCCCTGTTCACCCACGACTGCGTGGCCACGCACGCCTCAAACTCAATAATCAAGTTTGCGGACGACACAACAGTTGTAGGCTTGATTACCAACAACGACGAGACGGCCTACAGGGAGGAGGTGAGGGCCCTCGGAGTGTGGTGTCAGGAAAATAACCTCAACGTCAACAAAACTAAGGAGATGATTGTGGACTTCAGGAAACAGCAGAGGGAACACCCCCCTATCCACATCGATGGAACAGTAGTGGAGAGGGTAGTAAGTTTTAAGTTCTGGAATTGGTCCACCCACACAGACAGCATCGTGAAGAAGGCGCAGCAGCGCCTCTTCAACCTCAGGAGGTTGAAGAAATTCGGCTTGTCACCAAAAGCACTCACAAACTTGTACAGATGCACAATTTAGAGCATCCTGTCGGGCTGTATCACCGCCTGGTACGGCAACTGCTCCGCCCACAACCGTAAGGCTCTCCAGAGGGTAGTGAGGTCTGCACAACGCATCGCCGGGGGCAAACTACCTGCCCTCCAGGACACCTACACCACCCGATGTCACAGGAAGGCCATAAAGATCATCAAGGACAACAACCACCCGAGCCACTGCCTGTTCATCCTGCTATCATCCAGAAGGCGAGGTCAATACAGGTGCATCAAAGCTGGGACCGAGAGACTGAAAAACAACTTCTATCTCAAGGCCATCAGACTGTTAAACAGCCACCACTAACATTGAGTGGCTGCTGCCAACACACTGACTCAACTCCAGCCACTTTAATAATGGGAATTGATGGGAAATGATGTAAAATATATCACTAGCCACTTTAAACAATGCTACCTAATATAATGTTTACATACCCTACATTATTCATCTCATATGTATATGTATATACTGTACTCTATATCATCTACTGCATCTTTATGTAATACATGTATCACTAGCCACTTTAACTATGCCACTTTGTTTACATACTCATCTCATATGTATATACTGCACTCAATACCACCTACTGTATCTTGCCTATGCCGCTCTGTACCATCACTCATTCATATATCTTTATGTACATATTCTTTATCCCCTTACACTTGTGTCTATAAGGTAGTAGTTTTGGAATTGTTAGCTAGATTACTTGTTGGTTATTACTGCATTGTCGGAACTAGAAGCACAAGCATTTCGCTACACTCGCATTAACATCTGCTAACCATGTGTATGTGACAAATAACATTTGATTTGATTTGATTTGATTTATTAGTAGTAATATTAGTAGTAGTAATATAAGTAGTAGCCGTACTAGTATCAGCAGTAGTAGCATTGGTATGAGTAGTAGTAGCAGTAGTAATAGTAGTGGTTGTAGTTGCAGTAGAAGTATCAGCATTAGTTGTAGTAGTAGTAATAGTAGTAAGAGCAGTTGCTGTAGTTGTAGTAATAGTAGCAGTAGTAGTGGTGGAAGTAATAGTAGTAGTAGCAGTGGTGGAGTAATAGCTGTTGTAGCAGTAGTACTAGTAGTAGTGGTGTTAGAAGTATTAGAATAAGAGTAGCAGTAGTGGTAGTAGTAGTCTTAGAAATAGTAGTAGAAGTAGTAGTAATAGTAATAGTAGTAGTAGTAATATTATTAATATTCGTAGTAGTAGTAGTACTAGCAGTACAACTACTACTACCACTACTACTACTACAACTACCACTACCAACGCTACTACTGCTACTATTACTACTACTACTACTACTACTACTACCACTACTATTACTACCTCTACTACTAGTAATAGTAGTAGTAGTAGTAGTTGTGGTACTAGTAGTCGTCGTACTAGTAATAGTAGTAGTAGCAGTAGCAGTAGCAATAGTAGTAAAAGTAGCAGTTGTAGTAGTTGTAGTAGTGTTAGTGGTGGAAGTAATAGTAGTAGTAGCAGTAGCAGCAGCAATAGTAGTAGTAGTAGTAATAGTAGTGATAGTAGCAATAGTAGTAGTAGTAGTAACAGTAGTAGCAGTTGCAGTAGTAGTAATAGTAGTAGAAGTAGTAGTAGTAAAAGCATTAGTAGCAGTAGTAGTTATAGTAGCGCTAGTACCGGTAGTATTAGTGGTAGTAGTAGTAGTAGTTGTATTTGTAGTTAGTAGTAGTATTAGTAGTATTAGTAGTATTAGTAGTAGTAGTAGAATTAGTAATAGTAGTAGTCGAAGTATTAGCAGTAATAGTGGACAATAGAGACAATAGTAGTAGCACTAGTAGTAGAAGTAGTAAATGTAGTGCTAATAGTTTTGATAGTAGTAATAGTAGTAGTAGTAGTAGTAGTAGTAGTAGTAGTAGTAGTAGTTGTTGTAAATTTAGCAGTAGTAGTAGTAGTAGTGGTAGCAGTAGTAGTAGTAGTAGTATTAGTAGTAATATTAGTAGTAGTAATATAAGTAGTAGCAGTACTAGCAGTAGTAGTAGAGATAGTAATAGTAGTATTAGCAGTAGTAGTAGTAATAGTAGAAGTAGTAGCATTGGTATGAGAAGTAGTAGTAGTCGTGGTAGTAGTAGTAGCAGTAGCAGTAGTAGTTGTAGTAGTAACAGTAATAGTTTCAGTAGTAGTAGTGGTTGTAGTAGCAGTTGAAGTAGCAACATTAGTTGCAGTAGTAGTAATAGTAGTAAGAGCAGTAGCTGTAGTTGTAGTAATAGCAGTAGTAGTGGTGGAAGTAATAGTAGTAGTAGCAGTGGTGGAGTAATAGTTGTAGTAGCAGTAGTACTAGTAGTAGTGGTGTTAGAAGTATTAATAAACGTAGCGGTAGTAGTAGTAGTCTTAGAAATAGTAGTAGAAATAGTAGTAATAGTAATAGTAGTAGTAGTAGTAATATTATTACAGCAGAACTACACTAGCAGTACAACTACTACTACTGCTACTACTACTACAGCTACTACTACTACAACTACTACTACCAATGCTACTACTGCTACTATTACTACTACTACAACTAATATTACTACATATACTACTAGTACTAGTAGTATTAGTAGTAGTAGTAGTACTAGTAGTAGTAGTACTAGTAGTAGTAATCGTATTTGTAGTAGCAGTAATATTAGTAGCAGTAGTAGTAGTAGTAGTAGTAGTAGTAGTAGTAGCAGTTTTTGCAGTAGTAGTGGTTGTAGTAGTAGTGGTAGTAGTAGTAGTAGTAGTAGTAGTAGTAGTAGTAGCAGTAGCAGTAGCAGTGGATGTAGTTGTAGTTGTTGTAGTACTAGTGGTAGTAATAGTAGTAGTAGCAGTAGTAGTAGTAGTAGTAGAAGTAATAGCAGTAACAGTAGTAGTAGTCATGGTTGTAGTGGTAGTGTTAATAGTAGTAGCACTAGTAGTAGTAGTAGTAGTAGTAGTAGTAATAGTAGCATTAGTAGTACTTGTAGTAATAGCAGTGGGACTATTAATAGTAGTAGTACTAGTAGCAGTAGTAGTAGTAGTAGTAGTAGTAGTAGTAGTAGTTGTAGTTGTAGTCGTAGTGGTAACCGTAGTAGCACCAGTAATTGTAATAGTAGTTGCAGCAGTAGTAGTATTATTTGTAGTTGTAGTAGTATTAGTAGTAATAATAGCAGTTGTAGCAGTAGTAGTATTAGTAGTAATAATAGTAGTAGTTTTAATAGTAGTAGTAGTAGTAGTTTTAGTAGTGGTATAGTAGTAGTAGTTGTAGTAGTAGTAGTAGTAGCAGCAGCAGTAGTAGCAGTAGTAGTAGTAGTAGTACTGGTAATAGTAGTAGTAATAATAGAAGTAGTAATAGTAACAGTAGTGGTATTAGTATTAGTAGTACTAGAAGTAGTCGCAGTAGTAGTAGTAGTAGTAGTAGTAGTAGTAGTAGTAGTGGTAGTAGTAGTAGTAGTAGTGGTAGTAGTAGCAGTAGTAGTAGCAGTAGTAGAAGTAGTAGTAGTTTTAGTTGTAGTCGTAGTAGTAGCAGTAGCAGTAGTAGTGGTAGTAGTAGTATTAGTAGTAGTGGTTGTAGTAGTATTAGTAGTAGCAGTAATAGTAGTATTGGTAGTAGTAGTAGCAGGAGCAGTATTAGTAGTCAGAGTAGTAGCAGTAGCAGTAGTAGTGGTAGTAGTATTAGTAGTAGTGGTAGTAGTAGTATTAGTAGTAGCAGTAATAGTAGTATTGGTAGTAGTAGTAGTAGCAGGAGCAGTATTAGTAGTCGGAGTTGTAGTAGTAGCAGTAGCAGTAGTAGTGGTAGTAGTAGTAATAGTAGTAGTACTAGTAGTAGCACTAATAGTAGTAGTGTTCTTAGCAGAAGCATTAGTAGAGGTAGTCGTAGTTCTAGTAGTAGTAGTAGCAGTTGTGGTGGTGGTGGTAGTAGTAGTAGTAGTAGTAGTAGTAGTAGTAGTATCAAATCAAATCAAATGTATTTATATAGCCCTTCTTACATCAGCTGATATGTCAAAGTGCTGTACAGAAACCCAGCCTAAAACCCCAAACAGCAAGCAATCCAGGTGTAGAAGCACGGTGGCTAGGGAAAACTCCCTAGAAAGGCCAAAACCTAGGAAGAAACCTTGAGAGGAACCAGGCTATGAGGGGTGGCCAGTCCTCTTCTGGCTGTGCCCGGTGGAGATTTTAACAGAACATGGCCAAGATGTTCAAATGTTCATAAATGGCCTCCCGGGTGGTGCAGTGGTTAAGGGTGCTGTACTGCAGCGGCAGCTATGCCACCAGAGACTCTGGGTTCGCGCCCAGGCTCTGTGGTAACACAATTGGCATAGCGTCGTCCGGGTTAAGGAGTGTTTAGCCGGTAGGGGGGATATCCTTGTCTCATCACGCACCAGCGACTCCTGTGGTGGGCCGGGCGCAGTGCACGCTAACAAAGGTTGCCAGGTGCACGGCTGGCTTCCGGGTTGGATGCGCGCTGTGTTAAGAAGCAGTGCGGCTTGGTTGGGTTGTGTATCGGAGGACGCATGTCTCATCGCTACAACTCCCGTACGAGCTCAGGAGAGAAAAACCTTTGTCTCTACCGAGCCCGTACGGGAGTTGTAGCGATGAGACAAGATAGTAGCTACTAACAATTGGATACTACGAAATTGGGGAGAAAAGGGGGGTAAAATTTTAATAAAAACAAATAAATAAAAATAAAAAATGTTCATAAATGCTAACATGCCAACATGGTCAAATAATAATAATCACAGTAAGTTGTCGAGGGTGCAGCAAGTCAGCACCTCAGTTGGCTTTTCATAGCCGATCATCAAGAGTATCTCTACTGCTCCTGCTGTCTCTAGAGAGTTGAAAACAGCAGGTCTGGGACAGGTAGCCCGTCCGGTGAACAGGTCGGGTTTTTATTTTTTTTAGCTTTATTTAACTAGGCAAGTCAGTTAAGAACAAATTCTTATTTTCAATGACGGCCTAACCTAGTGGGTTAACTGCCTGTTCAGGGGCAGAACCACAGATTTGTACCTTGTCAGCTCGGGGATCGTAACCTTCCGGTTACTAGTCCAATTCTCTAACCACTAGGTTCCATAGCCGCAGGCAGAACAGTTGAAACTGGAGCAGCAGCATGACCAGGTGAACTGGGGACAGCAAGGAGTCATCATGCCAGGTTGTCCTGAGGCATGGTCCTAGGGCTCAGGTCCTCTGAGAGAGAGAAAGAAAGAAAGAGAGAAAGGGAGACTCCAGACAAAACAAACTGATCTTAGCCCACCGACACATAAACTACTGCAACATAAATACTGGAGGGTGAGACAGGAGGTGTCAGGAGACACTGTGGCCCCATCCGATGATACCCCCGGACAGAGCCAAACAGGCAGGATATAACCCCACCCACTTTGCCAAAGCACAGCCCCCACACCACTAGAGGGATATCTTCAACCACCAACTTACCATCCTGAGACAAGGCCGAGTATAGCCCACAAATATCTCTGCCACGGCACAACCCAAGGGGGGGCGCCAACCCAGACAGGAAGATCACATCAGTGACTCAACCCACTCAAGTGACGCACCCCTCCTAGGGACGGCATGAAAGAGCACCAGTAAGCCAGTGATTCAGCCCCTGTAATAGGGTTAGAGATAGAGAATCCCAGTGGAGAGAGGGGAACCAGCCAAGCAGAGACAGCAAGGGCGGTCCGTTGCTCCAGACTCTTTCCGTTCACCTTCAAACTCCTAGGCTAGACTACACTCAATCATATGACCCACTGAAGATGAGTCTTCAGTAAAGACTTAAAGGTTGAGACCGAGTCTGTGTCTCTCACATGGGTAGGCAGACCATTCCATAAAAATGGAGCTCTATAGGAGAAAGCCCTTCCTCCAGCTGTTTGCTTAGAAATTCTAGGGACAATTAGGAGGCCTGCGTCTTGTGACCGTAGCGTACATGTAGGTATGTACGGCAGGACCAAATCGGAAAAGATAGGTAGGAGCAAGCCCATGTAATGCTTTGTAGGTTAGCAGTAAAACCTTGAAATCAGCCCTTGCCTTAACAGGAAGCCAGTGTAGGGAGGCTAGCACTGGAGTAATATGATCAAATTGTTTTGTTCTAGTCAGGATTCTCGCAGCCGTATTTAGGACTAACTGAAGTTTATTTAGTGCTTTATCCGGGTAGCCGGAATGTAGAGCATAGCAGTATTCTAACCTAGAAGTAACAAAAGCATGGATTAATTTTTCTGCATCATTTTTGGACAGAAAGTTTCTGATTTTTGCAATGTTACGTAGAAAAAAGCTGTCCTTGAAACAGTCTTGATATGTTTGTCAAAAGAGAGATCAAGGTCCAGAGTAATGCCGAGGTCCTTCAGAGTTTTATTTGAGACGACTGTACAACCATCAAGATTAATTGTCAGATTCAACCGAAGATCTCTTTGTTTCCTGGGACCTAGAACAAGCATCTATGTTTTGACCGAGTTTAAAAGTAGAACGTTTGCAGCCATCCACTTCCTTATGTCTGAAACACAGACTTCTAGCGAAGGCAATTTTGGGGCTTCACCATGTTTCATTGAAATGTACAGCTGTGTGTCATCTGCATTGCAGTGAAAGTTAACATTATGTTTTTGAATTACATTCCCAAGAGGTAAAATATATAGTGAAAACAATAGTGGTCCTAAAACGGAACCTTGAGGAACACCGAAATGTACAGTTGATTTGTCAGAGGACAAACCATTCAAAGAGACAAACTGATATCTTTCCAATAGATAAGATCTAAACCAGTCCAGAACTTGTCCATGTAGACCAATTTGGGTTTCCAATCTCTCCTAAAGAATGTGGTGATTGATGGTATCAAAAGCAGCACTAAGGTCTAGGAGCACGAGGACAGATGCAGAGCCTCGGTCTGACGCCATTAAAAGGTAATTTACCACCTTCACTAGTACAGTCTCGGTGTCTAAAACCAGACTGAAGCATTTCGTATACATTGTTTGTCTTCAGGAAGGAAGAGGAAGAGTTGCTGCGCAACAGCTTTTTCTAAAAATTCTGAGAGGAATGGAAGATTCGATATAGGCCGATAGTTTTTTATATTTTCTGGGTCAAGGTTTGTTTTTTTCAAGAGAGGCTTTATTACTGCCACATCCAGTGGATAGAGAGCCATTTATTATGTTCAACATAGGAGGGCCAAGCACAGGAAGCAGCTCTTTCAGTATTTTAGTTGAAATAGGGTCCAGTATGCAGCTTGAAGGTTTAGAGGCCATGATCATTTTCATCATTGTGTCAAGAGATATAATACTAAAACACTTGAGTGTCTCTCTTGATCCTAGGTCCTGGCAGAGTTGTGCAGACTCAGGGCAACTGAGCTTTGGAGGAATACGCAGATTTAAAGAGGAGTCCGTAATTTGCTTTCTAATGATCATGATCTTTTCCTCAAAGAAGTTCATGAATTCATTACTGATGACGTGAAAGCCATCCTCTCTTGGGGATTGCTGCTTTTTAGTAGCTTTGCGACAGTATCAAAAATACATTTCGGATTGTTCTTATTTTCCTCAATTAAGTTGGAGAAATAGGATGATCGAGCAGCAGTGAGGGCTCTTCGATACTGCATGGTACTGTCTTTCCAAGCTAGTCGGAAGACTTCCAGTTTGGTGTGGCACCATTTCCGTTCCAATGTTCTGGAAGCTTGCTTCAGAGCTCGGGTATTTTCTGTATACCAGGAAGCTAATTTCTTTTGATAAATGTTTTAATTTTTTAGGGATGCAACTGCATCTAGGGTATTGCGCAAGGTTAAATTGTCACCCCCTGGCCTTAGTTATCTTTGTTTTCTTTATTATTTTGGTTAGGTCAGGGTGTGATATGGGAGATTTATGTGTTTTGTCAGGTCTATGGTTTTTGTATGTTTATGGGGCTGTTTCCTGTCTTTGTGTTCTCTGCACCAGATAGGACTGTTTCAGGTTTTGCCACGTTTGTTGTTTTGTAATTGAGTTCATGTTGAGTTTCTCATATTAAAAGCCATGTTGAACTCTAACTACGCTGCATTTTGGTCCTCCTCTCCTTCAACGGAAGAAAACCGACATCAGCTGATCTCTCAAAGTGCTGTACAGAAACCCAGCCTAAAACCCCAAACAGCAAGCAATGCAGGTGTAGAAGCACGGTGGCTAGGAAAAACTCCCTAAAATGGCCAAAACCTAGGAAGAAACCTAGAGAGGAACCAGGCTATGTGTGGTGGCCAGTCCTCTTCTGGCTGTGCCGGGTGGAGATTATAACAGAACATGGCCAAGATGTTCAAATGTTCATAAATGACCAGCATGGTCAAATAATAATAATCACAGGCAGAACAGTTGAAACTGGAGCAGCAGCACGACCAGATGGACTGGGAACAACAAGGAGTCATCATGTCAGGTAGTCCTGAGGCATGGTCCTAGGGCTCAGGTCCTCTGAGAGAGAGAAAGAAAGAACGAGAGAATTAGAGAGAGCATACTTAAATTCACACAGGACACCGGATAGGACAGGAGAAGTACTCCAGATATAACAAACTGACCCTAGCCCCCCGACACATAAACTACTGCAGCATAAATACTGGAGGCTGAGACAGGAGGGGTCAGGAGACACTGTGGCCCCATCCGATGACACCCCCGGACAGGGCCAAACAGGCAGGATATAACCCCACCCCACATTTGCCCTGAGGAGCGTGTTAGTTGTCCGATGCCACCTGTGTCAGTTCCTTGTACTGAGCCTGAAACTTGTGTTAGAGTTCCGGAAGATTTGATGCCGGCTATACACACCAGGTCTCCAGTACACCTTCACAACCCGGTGTGTCCTGTTCCTGCTCCTCGCACTCACCCTGAGGTGCGTGTCCCCAGCCCGGTACCACCAGTGCCGGCATCCCGCACCAGGCTGTCTCTCCGTCCTTTGACTACAGGTGCTCCCGCCTGTCCGGCGCTGCCGGAGTCTCCCGCCTGTCCGGCGCTGTCGGAGTCTCCCGCCTGTCCGGCGCTTTCGGAGTCTCCCGCCAGTCCAGAGGCGCCAGAGCCCCTCAGCCAGGAGCTGCCAGAGCCATCAGCCAGCCAGCCAGGAGCTGCCAGAGCCGTCAGCCAGCCAGGAGCTGCCAGAGCTGCCCTCCAGTCATGAGCTGCCCTTCAGTCATGACCTGCCCTTCAGTCATGAGCTGCCTTTCAGTCATGTGCTGCCCTCCAGTCATGAGCTGCCCTCCAGTCATGAGCTGCCATTCAGTCCGGAGCTGCCATTCAGTCCAGAGCTGTCCTTAGTCCGGAGCTGTCCTTCAGTCCGGAGCTACCTCTCGGTCATGAGCTACCTCTCAGTCATGAGCTACCTCTCAGTCATGAGCTGTCCCTCAGTTCGGAGGAGTATGCTCAGTCATGAGGCACCCCTCGGTCCATGGACGCTCCTCAGTCCAGTGGGGCCCTTTGTTAGGGTTCCTAGGCCAAGGTCGGCGGTGAGGGTCGCCACTCAAAGGACGCTAAGGAGGTGGACAAAGACAATGGTGGAGTGGGGTCCACGTCCAGCACCAGAGCCGCCACCGTGGACAGACGCCCACCCAGACCCTCCACTATGGATTTAGGTGTGCGTTCGGGAGTCTGCACCTATTGAGGGGGGGGGGGGGGGGGGGGGGGGGGGGGTGTACTGTCATGCCCTGGCCTTAGTTATCTTTGTTTTCTTTATTATTTTGGTTAGGTCAGGGTGTGACATGGGGGATTTATGTGTTTTGTCAGGTCTATGGTTTTTGTATGTTTATGGGGCTGTTTCCTGTCTTTGTGTTCTCTGCACCAGATAGGACTGTTTCGGGTTTTGCCACGTTTGTTGTTTTGTAATTGAGTTCATGTTGAGTTTCTCATATTAAAAACCATGTTGAACTCTAACCACGCTGCATTTTGGTCCTCCTCTCCGTCAACGGAAGAAAACCGTTACATAAATTGAGTTCCCTCAGTTAGGTGGTTAACTGATTTTTGTCTTCTGGCGTCCTTGGGTAGGCAGAGGGAGTCTGGAAGGACATCAAGGAATCTTTGGGTTGTCTGAGAATTTATAGCACGACTTTTGATGCTCCTTGGTTGGGGTCTGAGCAGATTATTTGTTGCGATTGAAAACGTAATGAAATGGTGGTCCGATAGTCCAGGAATATGAGGAAAAACTTTAAGATCCACAACATTTATACTAGGTCCAGAATATGACTGTGACAGTGAGTAGGTCCATAGACATGTTGGACAAAACCCACTGAGTCGATGATGGCTCCGAAATACTTTTGGAGTGGGTCTGTGGACTTTTCCATGTGAATATTAAAATCACCAAAAATTAGAATATTATCTGCTATGACTACAAGGTCCGATAGGAATTCAGGGAACTCAGTGAGGAACTCTGTATATGGCCCAGGAGGCCTGTAAACAGTAGCTATAAAAAGTGATTGAGTAGGCTGCATAGATTTCATGACTAGAAGCTCAAAAGACGTAGTAGTAGCACTAGTAGCAGTAGTAGTAGTAGTAGTAGCAACAGTAGCAGTAGCAGCAGCAGTAGTACTAGTTGTAGTAGTAGTAGCAACAGTAGCAGTAGCAGTAGCAGCAGTAGCAGTAGCAGCAGCAGTATTAGTTGTATTAGTAGTAGTAGCAGCAGTAGCAGTAGCAGTAGCAGTGGCAGTAGTACTAGTTGTAGTAGTAGTAGTAGTAGCAACAGTAGCAGCAGCAGCAGTATTAGTAGTAGTAGTAGTAGTAGTAGTAGAAGTAGTAGCAGGAGGAAGAAGAGGATCATTATGATGATTATTATTATTAATATTATTTGCATTATTATTTCTATTTGTTATTTATAATATGTTTTATTATTATTATTTTTATTATTATGTATTTTTTTAGGCCCTAAGCTGCAGAAGCTGGCCCAGAGTCTAGGAGACCTTCAGGTGATCTCTGGCGCCGCCTCTCTGAGTATAGAGCGCCTCCCATTGGCTGCCGAGGGTCTCTACACTTGCCAGGCTCTCTACGACACAGAGCAGGGAGCCAAGCTATACTACTACTACATACACCTACGGGTACTGGGTAAGATATAGTACTACTACGGCTACTGCTACTACTTCTACTGCTTCTACTGCTACTTCTACTACTACAACTATGATACTATTACTATTGCTACTACCACTACTACTACTAACAATACTAAAACTACTACTTAACAATAATGAGGCTATGTACAGGGGGTACAGGTACAGAGTCAGTGTGCGGGTGTACAGGTCAGTTGAGGTCATTTGTACATGTAGGTATGGGTGAAGTGACTATGCGAAGATAATAAACAGCGTGTAGCAGCAGTGTACAAAACAAATGGGGGGGGGGGGGGGGGTCAATGTAAATAGTCCGGTGGCCATTTGATTAATTGGTCAGCAGTCTTATGGCTTGGGTGTAGCAGCTGTTAATGAGTCTTTTTGTCATAAAAGTGGCACTCCGGTATTGCTTGCCATGCGGTAGCAGAGAAAACAGTCTATGACTTGGGTGACTGGAGTCTCTGACAATTTGATGGCCTTTCCTCTGACACCGCCTAGTATATAGGTCCTGGATGGCAGGAAGCTTGGATCCAGTGATGTACTGGGCCGTACACACTACCCTCTGTAACGCCTTACGGTCAGATACCAAGCATTTGTCATATCAGGCGGGGATGCAACCGTCAAGATGCTCTCAATGGTGCAGTTGAAGAACCTTTTGAGGATCTGCGGACCCATGCCAAATCTTTTCAGTCTCATGAGGGGGAATAGGCTTTGTCGTGCCCTCTTCACGACTGTCTTGATGTGTTTGCACCATTCTAGTTAGTTGGTGATGTGGACACCAAGGAACTTGAAACTCTCGACCCGCTCCACTACAGCCCCGTCGATGTTCGGTCCATCTTTTCCTGTAGTCCACGATCAGCTCCTTTGTCTTGCTCACATTGAGGGAGAGGTTGTTGTCCTGGCAGCACACTGTTCTCTGACCTCCTCCCTATAGGCTGTTGTTGTCGTGATCAGGCCTACCACTGTTGTGTCATCAGCAAACATAATAATGGTGTTGCAGTCACGGGGTCGTGGGTGAACAGGGAGTACAGGAGGTGACTAAGTACACACCCCTGAGGGGCCCCAATGTTGAGGATCAGCGTGGCAGACGTGCTGTTGCCTACCCTTACCACCTGGGTGCGGCCCATCAGGAAGTCCAGGATCCAGTTGCAGAGGGAGGTGTTTAGTCCCACGGTCCTTAGCTTAGTGATGAGTTTCATGGGCACTATGTTGTTGAATGCTGAGCTGTAGACAATGAACAGCATTCTCACTTAGTTGTTCCTTTTGTCCAGGTGAAAAAGGGCAGTGTTGAGTGCAATAGAGAACATCATCTGTGGACCAACTAACTAGAATGGTGCAAACACATCAAGACAGTCGTGAAGAGGGCACGACAAAGCCTATTCCCCCTCATGAGACTGTGGATCTGGCTACCGACATGAGTGCTAGGGGGCGGTAATCATTTAGGCAGGTTGCCTTCACTTCCTTGGGCACAGGGACTATAGCGGTCTGCATGAAACATGTAGGTATTACAGACTGAAAATGTCAATACATGTCCTGTTAATGACAACTTTGAGTACACGTCCTGGTAATCCGTCTGGCCCCGTGGCTTTGTGAATGTTGACCTGTTTAAAGGTCTTGCTCACATTGGTACTATCACACTGTCATCCAGAACAGCTGGTTCTCTCATGCATGCTTCAGTGTTGCTTGCCTTGAAGCTAGCATAAAAAGGCATTTAGCTCATCCGGTAGGCTCGCGTCACTGGGCAGCTCGTGTCTTGGTTTCCCTTTATAGTCCGTAATAGTTTTCAAGCCCTGTCGCATCCGACGAGCATCAGAGCCAGTGTAGTAGGATTCAATCTGAATCCTGTATTGACGCTTTGCTTGTTTGATGGTTCGTCTGAGTGCATAGTGTCCCGCTCCTTGAAAGCGGCAGATCTAGCCTTTAGCTCGATGCGGATGTTGCCTTTAATCCATGGCTTCGGTTTGGGATATGTGTGTACGGTCACTGTGGGGACGACTTCGTCAATGCACTTATTGATGAAGCTGATGACTGAGGTGGTATACTCCTCAATGCCATTGGATGAATCCCGGAACATATTCCAGTCTGTGCTAGCAAAACAGTCCTGCAGCGTAACATCCGCGTCGTCTGACCACCTCCGTATTGAGCGAGTCACTGGTACTTCCTGCTTTAGTTTTAGTTTGTAATCAGGAATCAGGAGGATATAATTATGTTCAGATTTGCCAAATGGAGGGCGGGGGAGAGCTTTGTACGCATCTCTGTGTGTGGAGTAAAGGTGGTCTAGAGTTTTTTTTCCCTCTGGTTGCACTGTGACATGCTAGTAAAAATGTGGTAAAACTGATTTCTGGATGCGCATTTTCTTGTTTGCTTATGGTCTTAAAGAGTTTATTATTTAGCGCGGTCTTAGTGCCAGCATCGTAATGTGATTTGAAATAGACGGCTACAAACAATATGGATGAGAACTCTCTTGGTAGATAGTGTGGTCTACAGCTTATCATGAGGTACTCTACCTCAGGCAAGTAATACCTTGAGACTTTTTTAATATTGGACATCGCGCACCAGCTGTTATTGACAAAAAGACACACACCCCTATCCCTCGTCTTACCAGACGTAGTGTCTCTGTTCTGCCGGTGCATGGAAAATCCTGCCAGCTCTATACTATCCGTGTCTTCATTCAGCCACAACTCAGTGAAACATAAGATGTTACAGTTTTTAATGTCCCGTTGGTAGGATAATCTTAATCGCATGTCTTCAATTTTATTTTCCAATGATCGCATGTTAGCAAGTAGAACGGATGGCAGGGTGAGTTTACTCGCTCGCCTACGGATTCTCAGAAGGCAGCCCGATCTGCGCCCTCTTATCCTCAGTCTTTTCTTCACACAAATGACGGGGATTTGGGCCTGTTCCTAGGAAAGCAGTATATCCTACTCGTCGGACTCGTTGAAGGAAAAAGTTTCGGTCATAGGAGACGGTAGTAGCTACCTTATGTACAAAATAAGTTAAAGAATAAGTTACAATCAACACAAAAAAACAAACAAAATAGTTGGTTAGGAGCATGTTTAAGGTCAGCCATGCTCTTCAGTGCCATCTTATCATCTTATTAACTGACATGCCTAGTTAAAAAACGGTTAAATTAAAAAAACTACTACTACTACTACTATTACTACTACTACTATAATACAACTCCTAATGCTATACAATTCCTACTACTACTACTACTACTTCCACTACTACTGTTACTGCTACTACTACTACTACTACTACTACTACTACTATGATTAATGCTACTGCTACTATTACTGCTACTACTACTACTGTATTATTACTACTACTGTACTGATACTATTACTACTACTGCTACTACTATTACTGCTACTACTACTGTATTACTACTACTACTGCACTACTACAACTGCCACTACTACTACTGTACTACTACTATTACTACTCCTGCTACTACTACTGTATTACTACTACTACTGCACTACTACTATTACTACTACTGCTACTACTACTACTACTGTACTACTACTATTACTACTACTGCTACTACTATTACTGCTACTACCACTACTGTATTACTACTATTACTACTACTGCTACTACTACTACTGTAGTACTACTATTACTACTACTTCTACTACTACTACTGTAGTACTACTATTACTACTACTGCTACTACTATTACAACTAATATAACTATTACTACTACTACTGCTACAACAATTACTACTACTACCACTACTACTACACTAATATGTGTGAGTGTGTGTGTGTGTGTGTTTCTTTGTAATGCGTGTGTGTGTGTGTGTGTGTGTGTGTGTGTGTGTTTGTGTATGTGCATGCGTGTAGTCCCTGTCAGTAAGCCCTATATTCTGCTGAGTGATGCGTCTCCGGCGGAGGGATCTTTGGTGTGGCTGCGCTGCGGCCTAGAGAACGGCACAGGGCCGCTTTACTTCTTGTGGGAGCATGAGACACACAGCGGATTGGTCAGCACCGTCTCCCAGGGCAACAGCAGCATGTTCAACATGACAGAAGTCAACCGTAACTACACAGGCTGGTACCGTTGTGTGGCCCGGAACCAGGTCAACCAGGAACGGTCCGACCGCATCTGGCTGGACATCATCTGTTAGTATACGCACTACACACCCTAAACCCTACACACTACTTCTAATGATGAACCCTAACTTCTTACCCATCTGGCTGGACATCGTCTGTTAGTATACACACCACACACCCTAAACCCTACACACTACCTCTAATGATGAACCCTAACTTCTTACCCATCTGGAGGGACATCATCTGTTAGTATACACACCACAGACTAAACACTATACCCTTAACCCTACACACTACCCCTAGCACTAAACACTAACTTCTAACCCATCTGGAGTGACATCATCTGTTAGTATTAGGCCTGTCAAAGTTAACACCTAGCCTGCTATCATTAATAAATTATTAACGCAAGGCATGATTAGCGGCATAATTTTTTAAAATGCTGTCAATTGCATCTCCATCTCTTTACCGCACTGAACCTTTTTTTAGCAAACATTTTTAAGCTTGGACCTTTAAAGCACATCACAAACACTGCTACAGACTACATTAAATGCTTGGGCAATTGCATTGCTGTGCCTTTAGTCCAAATTATTCAAAAGTCATGCCCTGGTTCTATGTTTTTTCTTTCTACAGCAGATTCATAAGCATTTATATAAGGTCAGTTTAAATTAACCATGTAGTGGGCCGTTTCAAACTATTCGCAGGCCGCTATTTTTTGGTTTGTTAACAAAAAACATTTTAGTCATGTTACATAGCTATCTAGCTTGCTAGATAACAAACTGATAACCTGACCACTTACGCTGCTCAAAGAGGTGTGGTTCAAAGGTAGGATGCAAGAGTGGGGTGTATGTGTATGTTTGAGAAATAATGTGTTTAAGAGAGGCAGTAAGTGAGAGAGAGATGGTGTATTTAGTATTTTTTATTATTTTATTGGGATCCTCCTCCATGTCTGTTCTCCCTCTCACACCTCCTCTGTCTGTTCCCCATCTCACACCTCCTCTGTCTGTTCCCCCTCTCACACCTCCTCTGTCTGTTCTCCCTCTCATACCTCATTTGTCTGTTCTCCCTCTCAAACCAGCTGATCCACTGTTCGATCTAAACCTGGAATGTAATGCAAATCCGAGGATCTGGGAATCAGCATTTGTCCTACCACTTTTAAAAGGAGGTGATCCAACTATTTTAAATAATTATAGAAAAATCTCAAAGCTGTCACCCCTGGCGAAAATACTTGATACCTTTGAAAGTGAACAGTTAAAATAGCTTTTATATACTAACTCTATTTTATCAATGTACAAATCGCGCTTCAGGAAGAAGCATAGCACAATTAAAGCAGCCATTAAGGTTTTACATGATATCACTGAAGCCCTTGACAGAACTAAGTGCACTCAATTTGATGGGCTCATGTCTGTTAAATTGTCTATTTGTAATGGTGTGATCCAGGGCACTGCACTTGGTCCCCTCGTATTCACTATTTCTATCAATAATTTAGACAAAAATGTCCAAAATGCACAACTTTTTTTTATGCTGATGATACTGTTATTTATTGTTGTGCCTCATCTCTCACAAAAGCATACAGAACTTGCAAACTGTTTTTTAAACTGTTCAAGATACCTTGTGTCAATTGAAGCTTATTCTCAATGCTGACAAAACTAAACTAATGGTGTTTTCTAATTGACACCCTTTATATGACGCCTGCTCCGGCTCTACCTCTCTGGCGCTCGAGGGAGCCGGGCTGCACTTCATTACACGCATTAGCGCTCACTGGATTCACCTGGACTCCTTCACTTTGTTGATTGCCTTCCCTACTTCTGTCTGCTCCAACGTTTGTTCCCTGTGTCAGCATGGATGTCGTTATGTGCTCATGTCCAGACGCTGTCCTGTCCTGTTCCATGTCCATTGGTAGTTAAATGTTCACTCCCTGTCCCTGCTTCTCGTCTACCAGCGTCAATCCTTACACTTTACCATGGAGATGTGAGATTTATTTTAAACTGCAAAATCCATATACTTTGATTTTGAGGCTGATTTCTTGACCTGTCAATGTTTTTAATTTGCTGTTCAATGTGTGTTAAACTGTGATTCCTGTGGTTTTTACTAGATTACCTGTAGTATTTCATGTTGTCTGTATAAAATGGTGTAATGACTTGGTGCTGCCTATCTAGGCATGGACGCTCTTGAAAAAGAGATTTCAAATCTCAATGAGCGCTTCCTGGTTAAATTAAAAATCACATTTAAAAAATGAGGGAGTAGACCAACTGAAACACTGATAAGAGGGACAAGGTCCACTGAAACATTGATAAGAGGAAGTAGGTCTTCTGAAACATTGATAAGAGGGAGTAGGCCTACTGAAACATTGGTAAAAGGGAGTAGGACTACTGAAACATTGATAAGATGGAAAAGGTCTACTGAAAAATTGATGAGAGGGAGCAGGGCTTCTGAAACATTGATAAGAGGGAGTAAGTCTACTGAAACATTGATAAGAGGTAGTAGGACTACTGAAACATTGATAAGGGGGAGTGGGCCTACTGAAACATTGATAAGAGGGAGCAGGTTTTCTGAAACATTGATAAGAGGCAGTAGGACTACTGAGACATTGTTAATAGAGGGACTAGGCCTACTGCAACACTAATAAAAGGGACTAGGTCTACTGAAATATTGATCAGAGGGAGTAAGTCTACTGAAACTATTATCAGAGGGATTAGGTCTACTGAAACATTGATCAGAGGGAGAAGG
This sequence comes from Oncorhynchus mykiss, assembly GCF_013265735.2. NCBI lineage: Eukaryota > Metazoa > Chordata > Actinopteri > Salmoniformes > Salmonidae > Oncorhynchus > Oncorhynchus mykiss. The sequence goes on from NW_023493705.1 coordinate 242,572, forward strand.
TCTACTGAAACATTGATAAGAGGGAATAAGACTACTGAAACATTGCTACGAGGTAGTAGGACTACTGAAACATTGATCAGAGGGAGTAGGCCTACTGAAACATTGACAAGAGGGAGTAGGACTTCTGAAACATTGATAAGATGGAAAAGGTCTACTGAAAAATGTATAAGAGGGAGCATGTCTTCTGAAACATTGATAAGAGGAAGTACGACTGCTGAAACATTGTTAATAGAGGGACTACTGAAACATTGATAAGATGGACAAGGTCTACTGAAAAATTGATAAGAGGGAGCAGGTCTTCTGAAACATTGATAAGAGGTAGTAGGAATACTGAGACATTGATAAGAGGTAGTAGGACTACTGAAACATTGATAAGGGGGAGTGGGCCTACTGAAACATTGATAAGAGGGAGCAGGTTTTCTGAAACATTGATAAGAGGCAGTAGGACTACTGAGACATTGTTAATAGAGGGACTAGGCCTACTGCAACACTAATAAAAGTCACTAGGTCTACTGAAATATTGATCAGAGGGAGTAAGTCTACTGAAACTATTATCAGAGGGATTAGGTCTACTGAAACATTGATCAGAGGGAGAAGGTCTACTGAAACATTGATAAGAGGAAGTAGTTATACTGAAATATTGATAAGAGGGAGTAGGCCTACTGAAACATTGATAAGAGGGAGTAGGCCTACTGAAACATTGGTAAAAGGGAGTAAGCCTACTGAAACATTGATCAGAGGGAGTAGGCCTACTGAAACATTTATAAGAGGGAGTAGGACTTCTGAAACATTGATAAGATGGACAAGGTCTACTGAAAAATGTATAAGAGGGAGCAGGTCTTCTGAAACATTGATAAGAGGGAGTAAGTCTACTGAAACATTGATAAGAGGTAGTAGGACTACTGAAACATTGATAAGGGGGAGTGGGCCTACTGAAACATTGATAAGAGGGAGCAGGTTTTCTGAAACATTGATAAGAGGCAGTAGACCTACTGAGACATTGTTAATAGAGGGACTATGCCTACTGCAACACTAATAAAAGGGACTAGGTCTACTGAAATATTGATCAGAGGGAGTAAGTCTACTGAAACATTGATAAGAGGTAGTAGGACTACTGAAAAATTGATAAGAGTGAGAATTTCTACTGAAACATTGATAAGAGGAAATAGGTAAACTGAATATTGATAAGAGGTAGAAGGGCTACTGAAACAATGATATTAGGGAATAAGACTACTGAAACATTGCTACGAGGTAGTAGGACTACTGAAACATTGATCAGAGGGAGTAGGCCTACTGAAACATTGATAAGGGGGAGTAGGACTACTTAAACATTGATAAGAGGGAGCAGGTTTTCTGAAACATTGATTAGAGGCAGTAGGACTACTGAGACATCGTTAATAGAGGGACTAGGCCTACTGCAATACTAATAAGATGGACTAGGTCTACTGAAATATTGATCAGAGGGAGTAGGTCTACTGAAACTTTTATCAGAGGGATTAGGTCTACTGAAACATTGATAACAGGGTGTAGGACTACTGAAACATTGAAAAGCGGGACAAGGTCTAACTGAAACATTGATAGGAGGGAGCAGGTCTTCTGAAACATTGATAAGAGGTAGTAGGACTACTGAAACATTGATCAGAGGGAGTAGGTCTACTGAAACTTTGATACGAGGGAGTAGGACTACTGAAACATTCATAAGAGGGAGCAGGTCTTCTGAAACATTGATAAGAGGGAGCAGGTGTACTGAAATATTTATAAGAGGTAGAAGGGCTACTGAAACATTGATAAGAGGGAGTAAGACTACTGAAACATTGATAAGAGGTAGTAGGACTACTGAAACATTGATAAGAGGGAGTAAGACTACTGAAACATTGATAAGAGGTTGTAGGACTACTGAAAAATTGATAAGAGGGAGTAGGCCTACTGAAACATTGGTAAAAGGGAGTAAGCCTACTGAAACACTGATAAGAGGGAGTAAGTCTACTGAAACATTGATAAGAGGTAGTAGGACTACTGAAACATTGATAAGAGGGAGTAGGACTACTGAAACATTGATAAGATGGACAAGGTCTACTGAAAAATTGATAAGAGGGAGCAAGTCTTCTGAAACATTGATAAGAGGTAGTACGACTACTGAGACATTGTTAATAGAGGGACTAGGCCTACTGCAACACTAATTTGAGGGACTAGGTCTACTGAAATACTAATCAGAGGGAGTAGGTCTACTGAAACATTGATCAGAGGGAGTAGGTCTACTGAAAAATTTATCAGAGAGAGTAGGCCTACTGAAACATTGATAAGAGGGAGTAAGACTACTGAAACATTGATAAGAGGTAGTAGGACTACTGAAACATTGACAAGAGGGAGTAGGACTACTGAAACATTGATAAGAGGTAGTAGGACTACAGAAACATTGATAAGAGGGAGTAGGTCTACTGAGACATTGATAAGAGGTAGTAGGACTATTGAAACATTGATAAGGGGGAGTAGGACTACTTAAACATTGATAAGAGGGAGCAAGTTTTCTGAAACATTGATTAGAGGCAGTAGGACTACTGAGACATAGTTAAGAGAGGGACTAGGCTTACTGCAAGACTAATAAGAGGGACTAGGTCTACTGAAATATTGATCAGAGTGAGTAGGTCTACTGAAACTTTTATCAGAGGAATTAGGTCTACTGAAACATTGATAAGAGGGACAAGGTCTACTGAAACATTGATAAGAGGGAGCAGGTCTTCTGAAACATTGATAAGAGGCAGTAGGACTACTGAGACATTGTTAATAGAGGGACTAGGCCTACTGCAACACTAATAAGAGGGACTAGGTCTACTGAAACATTGATCAGAGGGTGTAGGTCTACTGAAACATTGATCAGAGGGAGTAGGTCTACTGAAACATTGATCAGAGGGAGTAGATCTACTGAAACATCGATCAGAGGGAGTAGGCCTACTGAAACATTGATAACAGGGTGTAGGACTACTGAAACATTGAAAAGCGGGACAAGGTCTAACTGAAACATTGATAGGAGGGAGCAGGTCTTCTGAAACATTGATAAGAGGTGGTAGGACTACTGAGACATTGTTAATAGAGGGACTAGGCTTACTGCAAGACTAATAAGAGGGACTAGGTCTACTGAAATATTGATCAGAGTGAGTAGGTCTACTGAAACTTTTATCAGAGGAATTAGGTCTACTGAAACATTGATAAGAGGGACAAGGTCTACTGAAACATTGATAAGAGGAAGTAGGTATTCTGAAATATTGATAAGAGGGAATGGGTCTACTGAAACATTGATAAGAGGGAGTAAGTCAACTGAAACATTGATAAGAGGTATTAGGACTACTGAAACATTGTTAAGAGGGAGTAGGAGTACTGATACATTGATAAGAGGGAGCAGGTCTTCTGAAACATTGATAAGAGGGACAAGGTCTACTGAAACATTGATAAGAGGAAGTGGGTATACTGAAATATTGATGAGAGGTAGAAGGGCTACTGAAACATTGATAAGAGGGAGTAAGACTACTGAAAGATTGATAAGAGGTAGTAGGACTACTGAAACATTGATAAGAGGGAGTAAGACTACTGAAACATTGATAAGAGGTAGTAGGACTACTGAAAAATTGATAAGAGGGAGTAGGCCTACTGAAACATTGGTAAAAGGGAGTAAGCCTACTGAAACACTGATACGAGGGAATAGGTCTCCTGAAACATTGATAAGAGGGAGTAAGTCTACTGAAACATTGATAAGGGGTAGTAGGACTACTGAAACATTGATAAGGGGGAGTGGGCCTACTGAAACATTGATAAGAGGGAGCAGGTTTTCTGAAACATTGATAAGAGGCAGTAGACCTACTGAGACATTGTTAATAGAGGGACTATGCCTACTGCAACACTAATAAAAGGGACTAGGTCTACTGAAATATTGATCAGAGGGAGTAAGTCTACTGAAACTATTATCAGAGGGATTAGGTCTACTGAAACATTGATCAGAGGGAGAAGGTCTACTGAAACATTGATAAGAGGGAATAAGACTACTGAAACATTGCTACGAGGTAGTAGGACTACTGAAACATTGATCAGAGGGAGTAGGCCTACTGAAACATTGATAAGAGGGAGTAGGACTTCTGAAACATTGATAAGATGGAAAAGGTCTACTGAAAAATGTATAAGAGGGAGCATGTCTTCTGAAACATTGATAAGAGGAAGTACGACTGCTGAAACATTGTTAATAGAGGGACTACTGAAACATTGATAAGATGGACAAGGTCTACTGAAAAATTGATAAGAGGGAGCAGGTCTTCTGAAACATTGATAAGAGGTAGTAGGAATACTGAGACATTGATAAGAGGTAGTAGGACTACTGAAACATTGATAAGGGGGAGTGGGCCTACTGAAACATTGATAAGAGGGAGCAGGTTTTCTGAAACATTGATAAGAGGCAGTAGGACTACTGAGACATTGTTAATAGAGGGACTAGGCCTACTGCAACACTAATAAAAGTCACTAGGTCTACTGAAATATTGATCAGAGGGAGTAAGTCTACTGAAACTATTATCAGAGGGATTAGGTCTACTGAAACATTGATCAGAGGGAGAAGGTCTACTGAAACATTGATAAGAGGAAGCAGTTATACTGAAATATTGATAAGAGGGAGTAGGCCTACTGAAACATTGATAAGAGGGAGTAGGCCTACTGAAACATTGGTAAAAGGGAGTAAGCCTACTGAAACATTGATCAGAGGGAGTAGGCCTACTGAAACATTGATAAGAGGGAGTAGGACTTCTGAAACATTGATAAGATGGACAAGGTCTACTGAAAAATGTATAAGAGGGAGCAGGTCTTCTGAAACATTGATAAGAGGGAGTAAGTCTACTGAAACATTGATAAGAGGTAGTAGGACTACTGAAACATTGATAAGGGGGAGTGGGCCTACTGAAACATTGATAAGAGGGAGCAGGTTTTCTGAAACATTGATAAGAGGCAGTAGACCTACTGAGACATTGTTAATAGTGGGACTATGCCTACTGCAACACTAATAAAAGGGACTAGGTCTACTGAAATATTGATCAGAGGGAGTAAGTCTACTGAAACATTGATAAGAGGTAGTAGGACTACTGAAAAATTGATAAGAGTGAGAATTTCTACTGAAACATTGATAAGAGGAAATAGGTAAACTGAATATTGATAAGAGGTAGAAGGGCTACTGAAACAATGATATTAGGGAATAAGACTACTGAAACATTGCTACGAGGTAGTAGGACTACTGAAACATTGATCAGAGGGAGTAGGCCTACTGAAACATTGATAAGAGGGAGTAGGACTTCTGAAACATTGATAAGATGGACAAGGTCTACTGAAAAATGTATAAGAGGGAGCATGTCTTCTGAAACATTGATAAGAGGAAGTACGACTGCTGAAACATTGTTAATAGAGGGACTAGGCCTACTGCCACACTAATTTGAGGGACTAGGTCTACTGAAATACTGTTCAGAGGGAGGAGGTCTACTGAAACATTGATCAGAGGGATTAGGTCTACTGAAACATTGATCAGAGGGAGAAGGTCTTCTGAAACATTGATAAGAGGTAGTAGGACCACTGAGACATTGATAAGAGGCAGTAGGACTACTGAAACATTGATAAGGGGGAGTAGGACTACTTAAACATTGATAAGAGGGAGCAGGTTTTCTGAAACATTGATTAGAGGCAGTAGGACTACTGAGACATCGTTAATAGAGGGACTAGGCCTACTGCAATACTAATAAGATGGACTAGGTCTACTGAAATATTGATCAGAGGGAGTAGGTCTACTGAAAAATTGATCAGAGAGAGTAGGCCTACTGAAACATTGATAAGAGGGAGTAAGACTACTGAAACATTGATAAGAGGTAGTAGGACTACTGAAACATTGACAAGAGGGAGTAGGACTACTGAAACATTGATAAGAGGTAGTAGGACTACAGAAACATTGATATTAGGGAGTAGGTCTACTGAGACATTGATAAGAGGTAGTAGGACTACTTAAACATTGATAAGAGGGAGCAAGTTTTCTGAAACATTGATTAGAGGCAGTAGGACTACTGAGACATCGTTAATAGAGGGACTAGGCCTACTGCAATACTAATAAGATGGACTAGGTCTACTGAAATATTGATCAGAGGGAGTAGGTCTACTGAAACTTTTATCAGAGGGATTAGGTCTACTGAAACATTGATAACAGGGTGTAGGACTACTGAAACATTGAAAAGCGTTACAAGGTCTAACTGAAACATTGATAGGAGGGAGCAGGTCTTCTGAAACATTGATAAAAGGTAGTAGGACTACTGAGACATTGATAAGAGGGAGTCGGCCTACTGAAACACTGTTAAGAGGGAGTCGGCCTACTGAAACACTGTTAAGAGGGAGTAAGCCTACTGAAACTTTGATACGAGGGAATAGGTCTACTGAAACATTGATAAGAGGGAGCAGGTCTTCTGAAACATTGATAAGAGGGAGCAGGAAGATGGTATCCCAGAGAGGGTCTCATGGGGGAGACCTATCTTTTTCTTTTTGATTTATTATTTAAAGAAGGACTTTATCGAACAAAAGGACAATTTGTTATGTAGCTGGGACGCTTGTGATTGCGACAAGATAAAGATCTTCAAAGGTAAGTGACTTATTTTATCACTATTTCTGACTTACATGACACATCTGCTTGATTGGAAAGTTGTATTTAATGCTTTTGTGTGCGGGGCACTGTCCTCAGATTATCGCATGGTGTGCTTTCGCCGTAAAGCCTTTTTGAAATCTGACAAAGCAGCTGGATTAACAAGAAGTTACGTTTTTAAAATATGTATGTATTTCATGAATGTTTAATATTACGATTTCTGTAATTTTAATTTGGCGCTTTGCAAATTCACCGGATGTTGACCAGGTGGGACGGTAGCGTCCCAATGATCAGTAACAAGTTAAAACTTCTTATGGCTTATGGTTCTTCTAGCGGCACCCCTCGACAACATTCCTCTGAAACGGCAGAGCACGAAATTCAAAAATAGTTTTTAGAAATATGTAACTTTCACACAATAAAACTTCTTATGGCTGGAGGGCAGTATTGAGTAGCTTGGATGAATAAGGTACCCAAAGTAAACGGCCTGCTCCTCAGTCTCAGTTGCTAATATCAAATCAAATCAAAATCAAATCTATTTATATAGCCCTTCGTACATCAGCTGATATCTCAAAGTGCTATACAGAAACCCAGCCTAAAACCTTAAAACAGCAAGCAATGCAGGCTTAGAAGCACGGTGGCTAGGAAAAACTCCCTAGAAAGGCCAAAACCTAGGAAGAAACCTAGAGAGGAACCAGGCTTTGAGGGGTGGCCAGTCCTCTTCTGGCTGTGCCGGGTGGAGATTATAACAGAACATGGCCAAGATGTTCAAATGTTCATAAATGACCAGCATGGTCAAATAATAATAATCACAGTATTTGTCGAGGGTGCAGCAAGTCAGCACGTCAGGAGTAAATGTCAGTTGGCTTTTCAGAAATCGAAATTGTTTCAGTTTTAAGTCTTTTGTAAGGAACATTTGTATGAACAATATTTTCCAGTTTACCACTCCTTCTGTCTCTAGAGAGTTGAAAACAGCAGGTCTGGGACAGGTAGCACGTTCGGTGAACAGGTCAGGATTCCATAGCCACAGGCAGAACAGTTGAAACTGGAGCAGCAGCACAGCCAGGTGGACTGGGGACAGCAAGGAGTCATCATGCCAGGTAGTCCTGAGGCATGGTCCTAGGGCTCAGGTCCTCCGAGAGAAAGAGAGAATTGGAGAGAGCATACTTAAATTAACACATGACACCGGATAAGACAGGAGAAGTACTCCAGATATAACAAACTGACCCTAGCCCCCCGACACATAAACTACTGCAGCACAAATACTTTAGGCTGAGACAGGAGGGGTCAGGAGACACTGTGGCCCTATCCGATGATACCCCCGGACAGGGCAAAAAAGGAAGGATATAACCCCACCCACTTTGCCAAAGCACAGCCCCCAGACAACTAGAGGGATACCTTCAACCACCAACTTACCATCCTGAGACAAGGCCGAGTATAGCCCACAAATATCTCCGCCACGGCACAACCCAAGGGGGGGGAGCGCCAACCCAGACAGGAAGATCACGTCAGTGACTCAACCCACTTAAGTGACGCACCCCTCCTAGGGACGGCATGAAAGAGCACGAGTAAGCCAGTGACTTAGCCCCTGTAATAGGGTTAGATGCAGAGAATCCCTGTGGAGAGAGGGGAATCGGCCAGGCAGAGACAGCAAGGGCGGTTCGTTGCTCCAGAGCCTTTCCGTTCACCTTCACACTCCTGGGCCAGACTACACTCAATCATATGACCCATAGTCTTCAGTAAAGACTTAAAGGTTGAGACCGAGTCTGCGTCTCTCACATGGGTAGGCAGACCATTCCATAAAAATGGAGCTCTATAGGAGAAAGCCCTTCCTCCAGCTGTTTGCTTAGAAATTATAGGGCCTGCATCTTGTGACCATAGCATACGTGTAGGTATGTACGGCAGGACCAAATCAGAAAGATAGGTATGAGCAAGCCCATGTAATGCTTTGTATGTTAGCAGTAAAACCTTGAAATTACCCCTTGCCTTAACAGGAAGCCAGTGTAGGGAGGCTAGCACAGGAGTAATATGATCACATTTGTATATATGCATATTATTAGTATTGAATAGAAAACACTCTGAAGTTTCTAAAACTGTTTGAATGATGTCTGTGAGTACAACAGAACTCATATGGCAGGCAAAAACCTGAGGAGAAATCAAAACAGGAAGTGAGAAATCTGAGGTTGGTATGTAGTCAACACAGTTCCCATTGAAATCCCCTTGAGATATTTATGAAGATTCACTTCCTAGGGCTTCCACTAGATGTCAACCGTCTCTAGAAATTTGAATGAGGCTTCTACTGTGTCGTGGGACTGAATGACAGTAGAATTAATCAGTTGTCTAGCAGTCAGCCATTTTCTGGTCATGCGCATTTCACATGTTAGTGACCTGCATTCCATGGCTCCTGAAGACACAAAGGAATACTCCGGTTGGAACTTTATTGAAGATTAATGATAAAAACATCCTAATGATTGATTCTGTACTTAGTTTGAAATGTTTCTTCGACCTGTAATATAACTTTTTGAAGTTTTTGTCTGAACGAGAACGAGAGAACCAGAACGAGCGTTTTGGATATGTATAACAAACGCGCTAGCAAAAGTAGCTAATTGGGCATAAATAACGGACATTATCGAACAAATCAAGCAATTTTTTTGTTGACCTGGGATTCCTTGGAGTGCATTCTGATGAAGATCATCAAATGTAAGGGAATATTTAGCATGTAATTTATGGTTTATGTTGACTACAACATGGCGGCTAATTTGACATGATTGTTCTGAGCGCCGTCTCAGAATATTGCATGGTTTGCTTTTTTTTTTAAATCTGACACAGCGGTTGCATTAAGGACAGGTATATCTATAATTCCATGTGTATAACTTGTATTATCATCTACATTTATGATGATTATTTCTGTTGAATCGATGTGGCTATGCAAAATCACTGGATGTTTTTGGAACTAGTGAATGTAACGCGCCAATATAAACTCAGATTTTTTTTATAGAAATATGAACTTTGTCAAACAAAACATACATGTATTGTGTAACATGAAGTCCTATGAGTGTCATCTGATGAAGATCATCAAAGGTTAGTGATTCATTTTATCTCTATTTGTGCATTTTGTGACTCCTCTCTTTGGCTGGGAAAATGCTGTGTTTTTATGTGGCTTGGGGGTGACCTAACATAATCGTTTGTGGTGCTTTTGCTGTATATCCTATTCGAAATCGGAGACTGTGGTGGGATTCACAACAAGACTACCTTTAAAACGGTATAAGGTACATGTAAGTTTGAGGAATTTTAATTATGAGATTTATGTTGTTTTGAATTTGGCACCCTGCTCTTTCACTGGCTGTTGTCATATCATCCTGTTAACGGGATTGCAGCCCAAATGCAATACACCAAATGAAAGAAACTCTTGTTAGTCTACCCATCGTGTCCGATTTCAAAAAGGCTTTTCAGCGAAAGCACAACATATGATTATGTTAGGTCAGAGCCAAGTCACAAAAACACACAGTCATTTTTCCAGCCAAAGAGAGGAGTCACAAAAAGCAGAAAAATATATAAAAATGAATCACTAAACTTTGATGATCTTCATCAGATGACTTTCATAGGACATCATGTTACACAATACATGTATGTTTTGTTCGATAAAGTGTATATTTATATCCAAAAATCTCAGTTTACATTTGTGCGTTACGTTCAGTAATGTTTTGCTTCCAAAACATCCAGTGATTTTGCAGAGAGCCACATCAATTTCCAGAAACACTCATAATAAACATTGATAAAAGTGTTATTCACAGAATTAAAGATAGACTTCCCCTTAATGCAACCGCTGTGACAGATTTTTTTTTAAACTTTACGGAAAAAGCACACCATGCAATAATCTGAGTACGGCGCTCAGAGACCAAACCAGCCAAATAAATATCCGCCATGTTGTGGAGTCAACAGGAGTCAGAAATAGCATTAAAAATATTCACTTACCTATGATGATCTTCCTCAGAATGCACTCCCAGGAATCCCAGTTCCACAATACATTTTTGATTTGTTCGATGATGTTCATCATTTATGTCCAAATTTATGTCCAAAGACTGTTGACATCTACTGGAAGCCTTAGGAAGTGCAATTTGACCCCAGAGACACTGTGTATTCAATAGGTCAAGCGTTGAAAAACTACAAACCTCAGATTTCCCACTTCCTGTTTGGATTTTTCTCAGGTTTTCGCCTGCCATATGAGTTCTGTTATGCTTACAGACATCATTCAAACAGTTTTAGAAACTTCAGAGTGTTTTCTATCCAAATATAATAATAATATGCATATATTAGCAACTGGGACTGAGTAGTAGGCAGTTTACTCTAGGCACGCTTTTCATCCAAACGTGAAAATGCTGCCCAATATCCCAAACAGGTCATATCACAAGAAAGTCAGTTTCATTGGCGCGCTAGACTCAGTAGTCCACCGGTTTCCCTCATTCAAAATGCATACAAATGAATCCCGTAAATTACCAATAAACTTCTTCCAAACATATCAAACAATATTCCTAATCAATCCTCAGGTACTCTATTATGTAAATAAACGATACAATTTAAGACAGAGAATACCGGAGACCATTACCGGAGATAAATAACGAAGTACGCTCACTCACCAGAACGCGCTACAAACACTAATAGCCAAAATGGGAGCCACTTAGAAAAACTACAAATTCTAGATTATTTTTCAATAAACAACCCTGAAACTCTTTCTAAAGACTGTTGACATCTAGTGGAAGGCCTAGGAACTGCATTCTGGGGGGACTTTTATATTCCCATTCCCAGCCATTGTAATTAGAGGTGAGCTGAATAAAAACATTCTGAATGGATTGTTCTCGGGTTTTCACCTGCCCTATCAGTTCTGTTTTACTCACAGACATTATTTTAACAGTTTTTGAAACTTTAGAGTGTTTTCTATCCAATACTACCAATTAGATGCATATCCTAGCTTCTGGGCCTGAATAACAGGCAGTTTACTTTAGGCACCTCATTCATCCAAACTTCTGAATACTAGCCCGAAGAAGTTAAATAAACACCCTTGAAACCGAGCTAATCATAGTCTGTCTGTGTCTGATCTTTGTAAACGTCTTGACCAAACCCCCTGGTCTGCCACAGTGTGTTTAACATAGTGTGTGTGTGTGTGGCAGGTAGCCTGGTGGGTAGGAGCGTTGGGCCAGTAACCAAATGGTTGCTGGATCGAATCCCCGAGCTGACAAGGTAAAAATCTATAGTTCTGCCCCCGAGCAATGCAGTTAACCCACTGTTTCCTGGGCGCTGAAGACGTGGATGTCGATTCAGAGGGCTTGGGTTAAATGCGAAAGACACATTTCAGTTGAATGCATTCAGTTGCACAGCTCACAATGTATCCCCCTTTCCCTTTCTTCTCCCCAGTTGGTCCTGATATTCCCCAGATAGATGTGACTCCCTACAGTATAACAGACAGAGGATACTCTGCTCAGGAGAGACAGACGGTCTCTCTGCTCTGCCAGGCCCAGTCCAACCCTCCCAGTCAATATGTCTGGTTCTACAACAACAGGTATGTTTTAACACGCACGCATTTAACACACACACATCCAACAAATGTAAATGCATGGAGATTGCTAAATAGCATTGGCACTTAGATCTGAGCTGTGCATGACCATTGGGAGATCTTGTTCTCTGAGGCCGACGTGAGTAAGGTTTTCAATCAGGTCAACACTCAAGGCCGCGGGGCCTGACGGTATTCCAGTGTGCATTCGCAGAACAGCAGGCAGACATTTTTATAATTAATAAGTACATTTGCTTTGTCATTATGGGTTACTGTGAGTAGATTGACGAGGAATCTTTTTTTTAAATCCATTTTAGATTAAGGTTGTAATGTAACAAAATGTGGAAAAAGTGCATTGTATATTAGGCCCAGCCTTTGTATCTTCGGTTTTTATGACTAAATAATTGAGTGAAGGTAATAATCGTTTCATGCTTTCATTAGTGTTTGAGATTGTCAAAAACCTATAAGGATCACCCCCTTTTTTTCAATTTTTGCCTAAAATGACATACCCCAATCTGCTTGTAGCACAGGCCCTGAAGCAAGGATATGCATTTTCTTGGTATCATTTGAAAGGAAACACTTTGAAGTTTCTGGAAATGTGAAAGGAATGTAGGAGAATATAACACATTAGTTCTGGTAAAATATTTTTTTTAAAAGACAACCGTTTTTTTTATTTTATTTTTTATACCATCTTAATTAAAAATGCAAGAGAAAGGCCATAATGTATTATTCCAGCCCAGGTGCATATTTTGGCCACTAGATGGCAGCAGTGTATATGCTAAGTTTTAGGCTGATCTAATGAACCATTGCATTTCTGTTCAAAATGTTGTATCAAGACTGCTCAAATGTGCCTAATTTGTTTTTTAATACTTTTCATGTTCAGAATTGTGCACTCTCCTCAAACAATAGCGTGGTATATTTTCACTGTAATAGCTACTGTAAATTGGACAGTGCGGGTTAGATTAACAATAATTTAAGCTTTCTGCCAATATCAGATATGTCTATGTCCTAGGAAATGTTCTTGTTACTTACAACCTCATGCTCATCGAATTAGCCTACGTTAGCTCAGCCGTCCCGCAAGGGACCCACCGATCCTGAAGAAGTTTTAAATTGAAGCATGTTTATAACACTATTCACAAATTATCTTTCAGGTAATCTCTCTCACTGGCTCTCATCATGTCACAAGCTGACAGGCTCCCATAGACAGGTCCATAAAAGGCCCCAGCTCACTCAACTACCCCTCCCCCTCTCCAGCAGCCCAGAAGCAGAGAAACAAATCTGGCTCCACTTGGCACTCTGTGACCCCTTGAACACATCAACCTATATCACCAACAACAAGTTCATCACTCTATCTAGTTGAGAGGTGTCAATACACAGGTCAGGCATTTCCATTCTCCAAAAACAAATCAAATAAATGTATTGGTAGCAGTTCTGAACACAGACCCACGGCCCATTTGTTCCAGCTTTACTCACACAGACACTCAACATATACAGAACAAAAGTCAGGCAAGGGGAAAAAAGGAAGCCTGGGTTCATGTCACAGTAAAGGGGCTGTACAGATACTTCTGGATGTTTTGATGAGCATGCTCTGGTCAGGGACACAGCTGTGGTGAACAGAGGGGTTGGGTTAAATGCGGAAGGCATTTCAGATGAATGCATTCAGTTGTACAACTGACTGTGTATCCCCCTTTCCCTTTCTCTAGTAGTACTTCTCTTCTTTGTCATCGAGGAGAGGTCATCTTTCATGAAAGGTGAAATAAATACAATTGTGTAAATGTCTATTAGTGTCACGCCCTGATCTGTTTCACCTGTCCTTGTGCTTGGCTCCACCCCACTCCAGGTGTTGCCCATCTTCCCCATTTATCCACTGGGTATTTCTACCTGTGTTCTCTATCTGTCTATGCCAGTTATTTTTGTTTGTTCATGCATACCAGCGTTTTGTGTCTCACCTCCTGCTTCTGCCTCAGTCTTGAGGTATTCATGGCGGAGATGAGAATTTTTGCAAGGCTCTGGTGTCCGGGAGTGAGGCTGCCCGGAAGTTACTCCAGCTTCGGCAGGACACCCTCAGTGTGGTAGACCATGCAGTGGATTTCCGCACGCTAGTAGCGGAGGGTGCCTGGAACCCAGAAGCTCTGTTCGACACGTTCCTGAACGGATTATCGGAGGAGGTAAAGGATAAGCTGGCAGCCCGAGAACTACCAACGGATATTGACTCACTCATTGCTTTAACCATCTGGATTGATGGTCGGCTACGGAAATGTAGGAGGGAGAAGAGGTCCGATTGTGGTCCCAATCGCTCACTCAGGGATCATACCCTTACATCTGATGAACTCCGGAAGTCCCCGAGGTCTACGTCCCCGAAGGATCCGAGCTTACCCAAGTCCCTCCAAGAGCCTCCTGAGACTGCCGATTCACCTCTTCCCGAGCCGACACAACGCGTACGCAGACTTGAGACCCAGAGTTGTCTGTATTGCGGCACTGCCATAGAAATTATGTGTCTACCTGTCCTTTCAAGAGACCTAGCTCATTTGTTGGAGTTAGTACTCTGGTGGGCCTTAAAGATAATTTTTCAAGTGTCGGGGAACCACAGAATCCAAGAATGTCAAGCCTGAGGCACTAGAGTGCCACAGCTACACCCCGGAAGCCGAGACCTTTGCCCCCCGCTCCAAGATCATTATCCCCTCTCTGTTGCCCCATACCCTCCATATTGTTCCGACCTTTTCTGTGTCTAGAGGTAAAACCATGTCTGATTGCCCATTGTCTCCTGTTTCCAGGCCAACCTCTCTCCCCCTTCTCCTTGATGGCTGACCGGCGTACATGGTGAGATGTCTCCTGAAGGTTCGACCTCAGGGCAGGGGATTCCAGTACCTGGTTGACTGTGAGTGTTATGGCCCGGAGGAGAGGTGCTGGGTCTCCGCTAGGGACATGCTGGACCCAGGCCTCATCTCTGAGTTCCAGCGCCGGCACCCCGCTCAACCAGGTATACGCCCAGGTAGGACTCCAGGTGGCGTCCCTCGAGGGGGGGTACTGTCACGCCATGATCTGTTTCACCTGTCCTTGTGCTTGTCTCCACCTCCCTCCAGGTGTCACCCATCTTCCCCACTTATCCCCTGGCTATTTATACCAGTGTTTTCTGTCTGTCTGTGCCAGTTTGTCTTGTTTGTTCAAGCTTACCAGTGTTTTGTGTCTCAGGTCCTGCTTTTTCCAGTCTTTCTTTTCTCACTCTCCTGGTTTTGACCCCTGCCTGTCCTGACTCCGAGCCCATCTGCCTGACCACTCTTCCTGCCCCTGACCCTGAGCCTGCCAGCCATCCTTTACCTTTTCCCATTCTCTGGATACCGACCTCTGCTTGACCTGACACTGGGCCTGCTTGCCATCCTGTACCTTGGCCCCACTACTCTGGATTATCGACCCCTGCCTGCCTTGACCTGTCGTTTGCCTGCCCCTGTTACAATAAACATTGCTACTTCTACACAGTCTGCACTTGGGTCTTACCTGAAACCTGATAGTAGTTATTGTATGTCTAGATAAAAATACATTTGAAAAAATCCATGGAAAGCCTACAGACACTATAAACAGGGTCTCTCTGTGGGACCACAATTGCTTTGCAGCATGTTCAGGATTTCTTTCAAAAGCAAGTCAGTATAACATTTGAATGAACTAGATATTCTAAATATTTCCAGAGCGGCGCAGCATCACTCATTCAAGTTTCTACAGACCCAGGTTCGATCCTGGGCTGTGTCACAATCGGCCGTGATTGAAAGACCCATAGGGCGGAGCACTATTTATTCTGCGTTAGGGGAAGGTTTGGCCATGGGCGCTTTACAAGTAGACTGTCATTGTAAATAACAATTTGTTCTTAACTGACTTGCCTAGTTAAATACAGGTTAAATAAAATAAAATTTAAAAAGTGTTGTGTTTACATTGGCTGAAAAAATAGGCTGTACAGCACTAACTCAGCCAGCCAGGAGTACCTGTAGGTGAGGATGGGGGAGAGTGACTGGTCAATTGTTTAATCCAGGAGAGAGGTTTCATCCGAGTAGGGGTTCAACATCATTCCTGAATTAAAATATAAAAAAGGAATTATTCAAAAAGCTCAACAAATTTCATAAATCCAGTAAGGGTCAACACAATATGTGCAGGGTAAGATCTATGAATGGGTGGTACCGTTAGCCAGCTCTAAGCCTGATATGCTTATTAACATTATCATAACAAAATATTTCCAATAAGATGCATCAAACTGGTTATGCTATTGAAGAATTAATGTTGAACAGCCAAATTCTACCGTTTAACTTCATAAATGTGTTCTTTAGTGATTTACTTTGTTGTTTACATCATTTATGAAACTAGACATGGAATGGAAAGTAGCCGATAGAAAATTCCCCGATTTATGACTCAGAATGCAAATACTTCCTGTAGCTTAGAGTGTAACCATTTTCCATTGACTTCTGCCTGAATTTTCCTTGCGCGAATTACAGGAGGTAATGGAATCGCTAGTTGAGTCTCTTTGTAGACAAGCATCACTCATTCAAGTTTCTTTGATGATAAAGTTATACTTTTTCCGTGACAGAAAGAAAAGCATTAAACAAAGCTACCAGGATTCCATATTCTACATGTCAGATGCATAGTGTTCATTAATATCTTTTAATCTGAACATTTTGTTCCCAGTATAATGTGTCTTGTGTTACTACTCTTTCCCTTTCTTTGGGATAAGCTACTAGCAACACAGGCTGCAATGTCGTTTCTATGAAACCTGAACGCACTATATAACTAAAATTGTATTAATAACTACACATTCTAGCTATAACAATAACACAATAATCAATACAAATATCAAATGTTGCTACTTACAAGTAACGTCCAGCAGCAATAAGACAATCCCCTGTCTCAAATCAAATCAAATGTATTTATATAGCCCTTCGTACATCAGCTGATATCTCAGAGTGCTGTACAGAAACCAGTCTAAAACCCCAAACAGCAAGCAATGCAGGTGTAGAAGCACGGTGGCTAGGAAAAACTCCCTAGAAAGGCCAAAACTTAGGAAGAAACCTAGAGAGGAACCAAGCTATGAGGGGTAGCCAGTCCTCTTCTGGCTGTGCCGGGTGGAGATTATAACAGAACATGGCCAAGATGTTCAAATGTTCATAAATGACCAGCATGGTCAAATAATAATAATCACAGGCAGAATAGTTGAAACTCTAGCAGCAGCACGGCCAGGTGGACTGGGGACAGCAAGGAGTCATCATGCCCGGTAGTCCTGAGGCATGGTCCTAGGGCTCAGGTCCTCCGAGAGAGAGAAAGAAAGTGAGAAAGAGAGAATTAGAGAGAGCATACTTAAATTCACGCAGGACACCGGATAGGACAGGAGAAGTACTCCAGATATAACAAACTGACCCTAGCCCCCCGACACATAAACTACTGCAGCATAAATACTGGAGGCTGAGACAGGAGGGGTCAGGAGACACTGTGGCCCCATCCGATAACACCCCCGGACAGGTCCAAACAGATGCTCGAATGCATCTTCAACCAAAACAAGTTTCAGTGCTGAACAGCAACTGTTGGGGTCCAAGCATTTTGAGGTGATGCTGTTGAATGACAAAAACTCATCCAGTTGTTTACCGGAATGATACAAAAGCGCAGCGTGCCAGTAGCTCACTTGTGCCTTGCATACAAGCCACACGCAACACTGTTTTGCATGAGAGGCATGCCCTAAATCACTACATAGTGAGGGATGTGTATACACGCTATGTCTGATACTTCAACAAAATAAAAGACTGTAGAAACTGAATGTGCTTATGTGCTGCCTAGAATATTTGTGCATTTTTCCCAGAAATTGATTTACAGTGGCTTGCGAAAGTATTCATCCCACTTGGCATTTTCCCTATTTTTTTGCCTTACAACCTGGAATTAAAATAGATTTTTTGGGGGGTTGTATCATTTGATTTACACAACATACCTACCACTTTGAAGATGCAAAATCTGTTTTATTGTGAAGCAAACAGGAAATATGGAAACTTGATCGTGCATAACTATTCACCCCCCCCCCCCCCCCCCCCCCAGAGTTAATACCTTGTAGAGCCACCTTTTGCAGCAATTACAGCTGCAAGTCTCTTGGGGTATGTCTCTATAAGCTTGGCACTTCTAGCAACTGGGATTTTTGCCCATTCTGCAAGGCCATTCTGCTCCAGTTCCTTCAAGTTGGATGGGTTCCACTGGTGTACAGCAATCTTTAAGTCATACCACAGATTCTCAATTTGAGTGAGGTCTTGGCTTTGACTAGGCCATTCCAAGACATTTAAATGTTTCCCCTTAAACCACTCGAGTGTTGCTTTAGTAATATGCTTAGGGTCATTGTCCTGCTGGAAGGTGAACCTCCATCCCAGTCTCAAATCTATGGAGACTGAAACAGGTTTCCCTGAAGAATTTCCCTGTATTTCATTCCTTCAATTCTGACCAGTTTCCCAGTCCTTGCTGGTGAAAAACATTCCCACAGCATGATGCTGCCACCACCATGCTTTACTGTGGGGATGGTGTTCTCAGGTTGATGAGAACTGTTTGGTTTGCGTCAGACATTGCGTTTTCCTTGATGACCAAAAAGCTCAATTTTAGTCTCATCTTACCAGAATACCTTCTTCCATATGTTTGTGGAGTCTCCCACATGCCTTTCGGCGAACACCAAACATGTTTGCTTATTTTTTTCTGGACACTCTTCCGTAAAGTCCAGCTCTGTGGAGTGGTTCTATGGACAGATACTTCAATCTCCCCTGTGGAGCTTTGCAGCTAAATCTGGGTTATCTTTGGTCTCTTTGTTGCTTCTCTGATTAATGCCCTCCTTGCCTGGTCTGTGAGTTTTGGTGGGTGGCCCTCTCTTGGCAGGTTTATTGTGGTGCCCTATTCTTTCCATTTTTTCATGGTGCTCCATGGGATGTTCAAAGTTTCTGATATTTTTTTACTCAACCCTATTGCTTAGTGGTGTTGCAGACTCTGGGGCCTTTCAGCACAGGTGTATATGTACTGAGATCATGTGACAGATCATGTGACACTTAGATTGCATACAGGTGGACTTTATTTAACTAATTATGTGACTTCGGAAGGTAATTGGTTGCACCATATCTTATTTAGGGGCTTCATATCAAAGGGAGTGAATACAAACAGTTGATTTCTTCAAACCAAGCTGCTTACCTATTGCAGATTCAGTCTTCCCAGCCTGGTGCAGGTCTACAATTTTGTTTCTGGTGTCCTTTGGCAGCTATTTGGACTTGGCCATAGTGGAGTTTGGAGTGTGACTGTTTGAGGTTGTGGACAAGTGTATTTTATACTGATAACAAGTTCAAACAGGTGCCATTAATATAGGTAATGAGTGGAGGACAGAGGAGCCTCTTAAAGAAGAAGTTACACGTCTGTGAGAGCCAGAAATCTTGCTTGTTTGCAGGTGACCAAATACTTATTTTCCACCATAATTTGCAAATAAATTCATTAAAAATCCTACAATGTGATTTTCTGGATTTTTTGTTATAGTTGAAGTGTAGTTCTGTTATAGTTGAAGTATACCTATGATGAAAATTACAGGCCTCTCTCATCTTTTTGAGTGGGAGAACTTACACAATTGGTGGCTGACTAAATACTTTTTTGCCCCACTGTATGCACGCACCACTTCTACGTTTTTTTTGTTTTGTTGTTGTTGTTTTCGAAAGAAGTTCATTTTTTAATTTCACCACCAATTTAGACTATTTGGTGTCCATTACATGTCCATTACATGAAATCCAATTAAAAATCCATTTAAATTACAGTTTGTAATGCAACAAAATAGGAAAAACGGGGGGTGAATACTTTGGCAAGGCACTGGTAGCATAGAAAATGTCAATACATTAGCATTAGCCATTTTTAACTATGCGAAAGAGGACGTTTTCTGGTACATCTGATAGGATTATCAAAAGGTTGTTATGGGTTAATTACATAACAACCAAAGCTTAAAAAAAGGTAAGTCATTATGTTTTTTAATCAATGGGTTACTGGTGTTTTATTGGAAAATGTATTACTGCAATCAAACCAGATGTGAATGGGTTTCAATGGCTGACATGTGAGCAGGAAAAATATATTTTATGGATGGTAATTTTATTTGTGTATTGGAAAAATAGCTCTTATAGTTGAGGTTCTCAGTGTTGGTGCGCTTTTGCCATGAAGATCTTAGGGAGACTTGGGAGTAGTGCAGAAGCTGGTGATTTGTGGATCTGCTGACAGCTGGTGATTTATGGCCCTAATGACAGCTGGTGATTGATGGTCCCGCTGACAGCTGGTGATTGATGACCCTAATGACAGCTGGTGAATGATGACCCTAATGACAGCTGGTGATTTATGGCCCAGCTGACAGCTGGTGATTGATGACCCTAATGACAGCTGGTGATTTATGACCCTAATGACAGCTGGTGATTTATGGCCCAGCTGACAGCTGGTGATTGATGACCCTAATGACAGCTGGTGATTTATGACCCTAATGACAGCTGGTGTTTTATGACCCTAATGATAGCTGGTGATTCATGGCCCTAATGACAGCTGGTGATTCATGGCCCTAATGTTGGCTGGTGATTTATGGCCCAGCTGACAGCTGGTGATTGATGACCCTAATGACAGCTGGTGATTGATGACCCTAATGACAGCTGGTGATTCATGGCCCTAATGACAGCTGGTGATTTATGGCCCAGCTGACAGCTGGTGTTTTATGACCCTAATGACAGCTGGTGATTGATGACCCTAATGACAGCTGGTGATTCATGGCCCTAATGACAGCTGGTGATTTATGGCCCAGCTGACAGCTGGTGTTTTATGACCCTAATGACAGCTGGTGATTTATGACCCTAATGACAGCTGGTGATTTATGACCCTAATGACAGCTGGTGATTGAAGACCCTAATGACAGCTGGTGAATGATGACCATAATGACAGCTGGTGTTTTATGACCCTAATGACAGCTGGTGATTGATGACCCTAATGACAGCTGGTGTTTCATGGCCATGCTGACAGCTGGTGATTTATGGCCCAGCTGACAGCTGGTGATTGATGACCCAGCTGACAGCTGGTGATTGATGACCCTAATGACAGCTGGTGATTTATGGCCCAGCTGACAGCTGGTGATTTATGGCCCAGCTGACAGCTGGTGATTGATGACCCTAATGACAGCTGGTGATTTATGACCCTAATGTTGGCTGGTGATTTATGACCCTAATGACAGCTGGTGATTGATGACCCTAATGACAGCTGGTGATTTATGACCCTAATGACAGCTGGTGATTTATGACCCTAATGACAGCTGGTGATTTATGACCCTAATGACAGCTGGTGATTGATGACCCTAATGACAGCTGGTGATTTATGACCCTAATGACAGCTGGTGATTTATGACCCTAATGACAGCTGGTGATTGATGACCCTAATGACAGCTGGTGATTTATGACCCTAATGACAGCTGGTGATTTATGACCCTAATGACAGCTGGTGATTTATGACCCTAATGACAGCTGGTGATTGATGACCCTAATGACAGCTGGTGATTTATGACCCTAATGACAGCTGGTGATTGATGACCCTAATGACAGCTGGTGATTTATGACCCTAATAACAGCTGGTGATTTATGACCCTAATGACAGCTGGTGATTTATGGCCCAGCTGACAGCTGGTGATTTATGACCCTAATGACAGCTGGTGATTTATGGCCCTAATGACAGCTGGTGATTTATGACCCTAATGACAGCTGGTGATTTATGGCCCTAATGACAGCTGGTGATTGATGACCCTAATGACAGCTGGTGATTTATGGCCCAGCTGACAGCTGGTGATTTATGGCCCTAATGACAGCTGGTGATTTATGACCCTAATGACAGCTGGTGATTTATGGCCCAGCTTACAGCTGGTGATTTATGGCCCTAATGACAGCTGGTGATTTATGACCCTAATGACAGCTGGTGATTTATGGCCCAGCTGACAGCTGGTGATTTATGGCCCTAATGACAGCTGGTGATTTATGACCCTAATGACAGCTGGTGATTTATGGCCCAGCTGACAGCTGGTGATTTATGACCCTAATGACAGCTGGTGATTTATGACCCTAATGACAGCTGGTGATTGATGACCCTAATGACAGCTGGTGATTGATGACCCTAATGATAGCTGGTGATTAATGGCCCAGCTGACAGCTGGTGATTTATGGCCCAGCTGACAGCTGGTGATTTATGACCCAGCTGACAGCTGGTGATTTATGGCCCAGCTGACAGCTGGTGATTTATGGCCCAGCTGACAGCTGGTGATTTATGGCCCAGCTGACAGCTGGTGATTTATGGCCCAGCTGACAGCTGGTGATTTATGACCCTAATGACAGCTGGTGATTTATGGCCCAGCTGACAGCTGGTGATTTATGGCCCAGCTGACAGCTGGTGATTTATGGCCCAGCTGACAGCTGGTGATTTATGGCCCAGCTGACAGCTGGTGATTGATGACCCTAATGACAGCTGGTGATTTATGGCCCAGCTGACAGCTGGTGTTTTATGGCCCTAATGACAGCTGGTGATTCATAACAAAGCTGACAGCTAATGTTTTACCAAGCTGACACCAGATTGATGATCCTGCTGACAGCTGGTGATTGATGACCCTAATAACAGCTAGTGATTGGTGACCTAATGACATCTGTTGATTGATGGCCTAATGACAGCTGGTGTTTTATGACCTTAATGACAGCTGGTGAATGATGACCATAATGACAGCTGGTGAATGATGACCCTAATGACAGCTGGTGATTGATGACCTAATGACAGCTGGTGATTGATGACCCTGCTGACAGCTGGTGATTGATGACCTAATGACAGCTGGTGATTGATGACCCTAATGACAGCTGGTGATTTATGACCTAATGACAGCTGGTGATTTATGACCCTAATGACAGCTGGTGATTTATGACCTGCTGACAGCTGGTGATTTATGACCCTGCTGACAGCTGGTGATTTATGACCCTAATGACAGCTGGTGATTTGGCTGGCTAAGGTCCTGTTTGAATTAGAAACATCGGATTTTCAGAGTTAAAAAAAGAAAGTGTATTAATTATTAAATTATGAAAAATATGAATATAATCCCACATATGGGGCCACCAGAAGGCACTTCTAGTAATTTGATTGCAAGAAAAGGTTATTAGGTAGAGGAGAGGAACTGCATCTCTTCTTTCAATTTTCTACTTTTTATTGTCACCTGCACTAGAACAGTGAAATGCCTTTCCTGCTTGCGCTTTCCCAACAATGCATTTATCAATTTCCATAGTAATCAATATCAGTAGTACATTAAAAAAGGTAAAGTAAAACAAAAACAAGAAGAAGAAGACAAGAAGAAGAAGACAAGAAAGTAAGTAAGCTACAGAGCCTTCAGAAAGTATTCACACCCCAAGCTACAGAGCCTTCAGAAAGTATTCACACCCCAAGCTGCAGAGCCTTCAGAAAGTATTCACACACCAACCTACAGAGCCTTCAGAAAGTATTCACACACCAAGCTGCAGAGCCTTCAGAAAGTATTCACACCCCAAGCTGCAGAGCCTTCAGAAAGTATTCACACACCAACCTACAGAGCCTTCAGAAAGTATTCACACCCCAAGCTACAGAGCCTTCAGAAAGTATTCACAACTCAAGCTACAGAGCCTTCAGAAAGTATTCACACCCCAAGCTACAGAGCCTTCAGAAATTATTTACAACCCAAGCTACAGAGCCTTCGGAAAGTATTCACACCCCAAGCTACAGAGCCTTCAGAAAGTATTCACACACCAAGCTACAGAGCCTTCAGAAAGTATTCACACACCAAGCTACAGAGCCTTCAGAAAATATTCACACCACTTCACTTTTTCCACATTTTACCAATGCCTCGCAAAGAAGGGCACCTATTGGTAGATAGGTAAAAACAAGAACTGACACTGAATATCCCTTTGAGCATGGTGAAGTTACTAATAACACTTTGGATGGTGTATCAATACACCCAGTCACTACAAAGATACAGTTGTTCTTCCCAACTCAGTTGCCGGAGAGGAAGGAAACCGCTAAGGGATTTTATTCATGGGGATCCTAATAAAATACAAAGAATCTCAGTCATTTGTTTTATATATTGGTTCTAATCCCAGCACAGGTGGTTGGTGGCACATTCATTGGGGAGCACGGGTTTGTGGGGCGGAATGGTATCAAATATATGGTTTTCATGTGTTTCATGCCATTCCATGTATTTTTATTTTTATTTATTAGGGATCCTGTTAGCAATTGATGTTATTCTTCAATTACACAATCTCCAAAGCAAATCGGGGAGGAAAATGTGTTTATTTGAGAAGGACAAATCACAATGTAATGCTGGGAGGTAGATGTTCAAATGTTCAGTCTCCCCTGTCCCCAGATTTTCTCCACTAAACAAAGGAACAGGATGTAATTTATAACCCACCATCCTAGCCTGGGGTTGACCAATCAAAAGTCCTTGCAGTATGGCCAATGGCCAAATAACAAGTATCCTGCTCCTGACTCAATGTACAGACCGTAGTAAACGTAGCTCTGAGTTCAGGAGTGGCATTCCACAGATTCTAAACACCTGTTAAACTAAAACCAACTCATATTTACAATTCCCCATTAACCATTAGTACTCTAGTTTTTAGTACTCTCACCTTCTCATCCTCTAAAAACCTTCAAACTCTCTGTGTTGTGTATTTATCTTCAAAATATTCTTATAATCCCCATTAGCTTCTGTCAGCGCAGCAGCTACTCTTCCTGGTGTCCAAACACACCAAAGCACCCACATTACATAGACAACAAAATATAAAACAGTTAACTATATTAGTACTGAATGAGCTAAAGATAAAACAGTACATGATATAACATCTCTACACTACCACATATCCACAACACAAAATGTTCCATGTGCTCCATTCCGGTCGTTCTCATGAGCTGTTCTCCCCTCAGCAGCCTCCACTGAAAACCAGCCAGGTGTTTTATATATTGGTTCTAATCCAGCCAGGTGTTTTATATAATGGATCTAATCTGGCCTGGTGTTTTTATATTGGTTTTAATCCAGCCAGGTGTACGCGGGACCCCAGTTCACCATCACTAGGATTCTGCGGATGCACACAGGTACCTACGCCTGTCTGGCTCAGAACACATACCTCAACACCCGCTCTATGAAGACCATCAGCCTCACCGTTTACTGTGAGTAACCTCTGATCTCTAACCCCCGACTACCATCCCCTGACCTCCAACTTTCTCTCTCTACCTTCTAGTACTTCTCTCCCTCTTCTCCATATGACGTCACCACACACACACACTCACACACAAACAGACACACCGAAACACACATGGAATCGTTGGGGATGCTGCAGACCTGTTGGAGCATCGGGGAAAGAGACAGAACTCTCAGGAGGTTCTAAGGTACCAAATACTTTTATGTCACTGTGATGTTATTGCCATGGCAACCCCTGGTTGACTGAAAGGCTGGTGCTTGTCATTCTGATGTCCTGTGACGATACACACACTCACACACAAACACACACACAATAACAACACAATCAACACAGTGTTGCGCTGTATATTGTCCCCCTGTCCCCCAGACCCTCCAGATGGTTCCCCATCCTGTTCTGTTCTGCCAGCAATGAACTACTCCTCCCTCAACCTGACCTGTTCATGGCCAGGGGGCCAGCCCTCCCCTTCACTACGCTGGACCACAAACCCTCTCTCCCTGGCACAGGTACACACACACATACACACACACGTATACACACACACACACACACACACACAGCATGTTAAATGTGCAACCAGAGGGGATAAAAAACCAAAACCACCTTTATTCCACACACAGAGATGCGTACAAAGATCTCCCTCACCCTCCATTTGGCAAATCTCACCATAATTCAATCCTCCTGATTCCTTGATTACAAGAAAAAATTCAAGCACGAAGCACCAGTGAATGGGTCTTTGAAAAAGTGGTCAGATGAAGCAGATGCTAAACTACAGGACTGTTTTGCTAGTACAGACTGGAATATGTTCTGGGATTCTACCGAGGGCATTGAGGAGTACATCACATAAGTGATGGAGGACTGAGCACGCTCCCATTCTCATTGACGGGGCTGTAGTGGAGCAGGTTGAGAGCAGGTTGAGAGCTTCAAGTTCCTTGGCGTTCAAATCACCAACAAACTAATATGGTCCAAGCACACCAAGACAGTTGTGAAGAGGGAACAACAAAACCTTTTCCCCCTCAGGAGACTGAAAAGTTTTGGCATGGGTCCTGAGATCCTCAAAAGGTTCTACAGCTGCACCATCGAGAGCATTCTGACTGGTTGCATCACTGCCTGGTATGGAAACTGCTCGGATTCTGACCGCAAGGCACTACAGAGGGTAGTGCGTACAGTCCAGTATATCAGCTTCTACCCCCAAGCCATTAGACTCCTGAACATCTAATCAAATGGCTACCCAGACTATTGGCATTGCCTCCCCCCCCCTCGCTCTTCTACCCTGCTGCTACTCTGCTATTATCTATGCATAGTCACTTTAATAACTCTACCTACATGTACATATTACCTCGTTACCTCGACACCGGTGCCGCTGACCCTGTACTGGTACAGCCCGCTATTGTTATTTACTGCTGTTCTTCAATTATTTGTTTTTCTTATCTCTTACTTTTTTTAGGTATTTTCTTAAAACTGTATTGTTGGTTAAGGACTTGTAAGTAAGCATTTCACTGTAAGGTCGACAGCTGTATCCACCGCATGTGACAAATATATTTGATTTGGTTTGATTTGACATGTATACACACATGTATACATACACACGTATACACACACACGTATACACACACACACACACACACACACATACACACACACACACACACACACACACACACACACACACACACACACACACACACACACACTCACACACACACACACACACACATACAGTGGGGCAAAAAAGTATTTAGTCAGCCTCCAATTGTGCAAGTTCTCCCTCCTAAAAAGATGAGAGAGGCCTGTAATTTTCATCATAGGTCAACTATGACAGACAAAATGAGAAAAAAAATCCAGAAAATCACATTGTAGGATTTTTATGAATTTATTTGCAAATATTGGTGGAAAATAATTATTTGGTCACCTACAAACAAGCAAGATTTCTGGCTCTCACGGACCTGTAACTTTTCTTTAAGAGGCTCCTCTGTCCTCCACACGTTACTTGTATTAATGGCACCTGTTTGATCTTGTTATCAGTATAAAAGACACCTGTCCACAACCTCAAACAGTCACACTCCAAACTCCACTATGTCCAAGACCAAAGAGATGTCAAGTTCAAACCCCTGAGCTGACAAGGTACAAATCTGTCGTCATTGAAAATAACAGGCCGTCACTGAAAATAAGAATTTGTTCTTAACTGACTTGCCTAGTAAAATAAAGGTAAAAATAAAAATAAAAAATCTGCAATAGGTAAGCAGCTTGGTTTGAAGAAGTCAACTGTGGGAGCAATTATTAGGAAATGGAAGACATACAAGACCACTGATAATCTCCCTCGATCTGGGGCTCCATGCAAGATCTCACCCCGTGGGGTCAAAATGATCACAAGAACGGTGAGCAAAAATCCCAGAACCACATGGGGGGACCTAGTGAATGACCTGCAGAGAGCTGGGACCAAAGTAACAAAGCCTACCATCAGCAAGGGTATTGAAGATGAAACGTGGCTGGGTCTTTCAGCATGACCCGGGCAACGAAGGAGTGGCTTCGTAAGAAGCATTTCAAGGTCCTGGAGTGGCCTAGCCAGTCTCCAGATCTCAACCCCATAGACAATCTTTGGAGGGAGTTGAAAGTCTGTGTTGCCCAGCAACAGCCCCAAAACATCACTGCTCTAGATGAGATCTGCATGGAGGAATGGGCCAAAATACCAGCAACAGTGAAAACCTTGTGAAGACTTACAGAAAACATTTGACCTCTGTCATTGCCAACAAATGGTATATAACAAAGTATTGAGATAAACTTTTGTTATTGACCAAATACTTATTTTACACCATAATTTGCAAATAAATAAATTAAAAATCCTACAATGTGATTTTCTGGATTGTTTTCTCTCATTTTGTCTGTCATAGTTGAAGTGTACCTATGGTGAAAATTACAGGCCTCTCTCATATTTTTAATTGGGAGAACTTGCACAATTGGTGGCTGACTAAAATACTTTTTTGCCCCACTGTACATACATACTCACACATGTATACACACACACAAAGATACACATATATAGTACACACACACACGTATACACACACACACACACAGGTACACACACACACAGGTGCACACACACACACAGGTACACATGCACACACACACACACATCTAAATGCTCCTGACAAATTAAATTATATTTTTTCCGGTTGTTATTGCACCAGGGAGGGGCGTGGCTTGGGGGTGAAGGGTCGTGGCCAGCCAACAATGTCTCCGTACTGCAGTCTGGATCCCAGACCAACAACAACTCTCTGTTCACCTGCCAGGGGATGCACCCTGCTCTCAACACCTCCACACAATGCACTGCACGGGCCTGTAAGTCTCACACACTTCCACACAATGCACTGCATGGGCCTGTAAGTCTCACACACTTCCACACAATGCACTGCACGGGCCTGTAAGTCTCACACACCTCCACACAATGCACTGCACGGGCCTGTAAGTCTCACACACCTCCACACAATGTACTGAACGGGCCTGTAAGTCTCACTCACTCACTCACTCACTCACTCACTCACTCACGCTCTCGCTCTCGCGCTCTCTCTCTCGCTCTCTCTCTCTCTCTCTCTCTCTCTCTCTCTCTCTCTCTCTCTCTCTCTCACTCACTCACTCACTCATTCACTCACTCACTCACAGGGAGTAATGCATAAGGTGATGGGTCAGGTCTTAAAGGTGATGGGTCAGGTCTTAAAGGTGATGGGTCAGGTCTTAAAGGTGATGGGTCAGGTCTCAAGTTAGGTTACGTTTAAAGGTAGACTCAGCAAGATGACGTAGATGCACCAACGAAACAGTAGTAGCAAAGACAAAAGGGTCAAAAATAACCCAATTGGGTAAATATTGGACAGAACAGACGCTGGGTTATTTTGACCTAGCCAGTTGGGTCCATTGGGTTTAGTTTAGTAGGATCCCCATTAGCTACTGCACATGCAGCAGATACTCTTCCTAGGGTCCACATGAAACGAACACAAACATGACAAAGTACAGAACAATTACAGAACAACAAGATATTACATTAAATTCAAAATAAATGTTTTATTTCCAACCTGGATAGGAATACAAGCCACAGGTCTCGCACCCACTGTGAAATTTGGTGGAGGATCGGTGATGTTCTGGGGGTGCTTCAGCAAGGCTGAAATTGGGTATTGTCTTTGTGAAGGACGCATGAATCAAGCCACGTACAAGGTTGTCCTGGAAGAAAACTTGCTTCCTTCTGCTCTGACCATGTTCCCCAACTCCGAGGATTGTTTTTTCCAGCAGGACAATGCTCCATGCCACACAGCCAGGTCAATCAAGGTGTGGATGGAGGACCACCAGATCAATACCCTGTCATGGCCAGCCCAATCTTCAGACCGGATCCCCATTTAAAACCTCTGGAATGTGATCAAGAGGAAGATTGATAGTAACTAGCAATCAAACAAATCCGAGCTGCTTGAATTTTTGCGCCAGGGGTGGCATAAAGTCACCCAACATCATTGTGAAAGACTGGTGGAGAGCATTTATTTTTTTATATATTTTTTCACCTTTATTTAACCAGGCAGTTGAGAATAAGTTCTTAACGACCTGACCAAGATGAAGCAAAGCAGTGTGACAAAAACAACAACACAGAGTTACACATGGGATAAACAAAAGTACAGTCAATAACACAATAGAAAAAGTCTATGTACCGTGTAGTAAGATTAGGGAGGTAAGGCCTAAAAAGTTGAAAGAATTACAATTAAAATAATTACTATTTAGCATTAATACTGGAGTGATAGACGTGCAGATGATGATGTGCAAGTAGCGATACTGGGATGCAAAAGAGCAAAAAATAATAATAATAACAGTATGGGATGAGGTAGTTAGTTGGTTGGATGGGCTATTTACAGATAAGCTGCAGTGATCGGTAAGCTGCTCTGACAGCTGATGCTTAAAGTTAGAGAGGGAGACATAAATCTCCAGCTTCAGTGATTTTTGCAATTCGTTCCAGTCATTGGCAGTAGAGAATTGGAAGGAAAGGTGGCAAAAAGATGTGTTGGCTTTGTGGATCACCAATGAAATACACCTGCTGGAGCGCGTGCTGCTGGTGGGTGTTGCTATGATGACCAGTGAGCTGAGATGAGGTGGAGCTTTACCTAGCAAAGACCTATAGATGACCTGGAGCCAGTGGGTTTGGCGACTAATATGTAGCGAGGGCCAGCCGACTAGAGCATACAGGTTACAGTGGTGGGCAGTAGATGGGGCTTTAGTGACAAAACAGATGGCACTGTGATAGACTACATCCAATTTTCTGAGTAGAGTGTTGGAGGCTATTTTGTAAATTACATCGCCGAAGTCAAGGATCAGTAGGATAATCAGTTTTACGAGGGTATGTTTGCCAGGTATGTTTACCTCCTAGCCGTCGAGTTAGCAACAGCAGCTGCAAACGCACGTTAGGAAGGAACAGACAGAGTTTATCGTCTACCACACAACATTGTTACTACAATGTATCCAATATACCAGCAGGGACATTCTTCAAAGGACAAAGGACTCGGTTTGGCAACACGGCATTCCATCTACCACAACCTACTGAAGCGCAACTCAGAGTAAATATTTATTGCATTTTCCTTTTCCAAATGGGCGGTAATTTAGAATGTATTTACGATAGCACAGCTTTGCCCTTTGTTCCTCAGTCTTCCTACTCTTTCACTCAAACCCAGCCCCTGTTCTTTTGTGTAACAAGCTGTCATATCTGTTCCACCCGCTAGGGACGTTTTCCTTTATGACGTCATTTGTAATCGAGGTATAATTCATTCTTTGTATGTGTAATTCTGTGTGATTAGTTAGGTATTTAGTAAATAAATAATTAAACACAATTTTGTATTGTTGATTCAACTTGTTAGCCAGGGTTCGTGCAGATAACCAAGAATGTACAACTTTCAGATGAGACTGAATTAAGGTGACGATTAATATTGACTGCTATAGATGTAAAATATTACTAGGTCTTTAAGAGTTTATTCGGAAGATAACAGCTCTATAAATATTATTTTGTGGTGCCCCGACTCTCTAGTTAATTACATTTACATGATTAGCTCAATCAGGTAATATTAATTATGGAGAAATTATTTTATAGAATAGCATGTCATATCACTTAATCCGGCATAGCCAAAGACACGACAGTAGCCCAAGAATTAGCTGGTAGACCTCTTCGGCTAGCCGGGAGATAGGCCTAGCTCGAGACTAGCTCAAGGCTAACTGGTGCTTGCTTTGGGACAGAGGCGTTAGCCAGGAGTAGCCACTCAGAATACAGCTAGCTAGCTGCAATGATCCGGTGTATAGGTCCAGAGCTTGAGGTAGGAATCCGGAGATGTGATAGAGAAAAAAGCAGTCTGATATGTCTGGGTTGATATCGCGCTGTGTGGGCTGGCAGGTATTGACCAAGCTGAGGCTGGCTGGTGTCCAAGTTAACTTTGAAGACCACTAGCAGTGGTTAACTGACTACTAGCTAGTAGCTAGTTAGCTGGCTAGCTTCTGATTGGGGTTCCGGTTCTAAATTATAATAATAGCAGATCTATACCACATTGGGTGAGGCGGGTTGCATGAGAGTATATTCAGTCCGTAGATGGAAAGTGAGATTAAAATATGTACAAATATATAAGGGAAAAAAACGAGGAAACGGGACAAGACAAAACACACGTCCGACTGCTACGCCATCTTGGATTCAAGCAAGATGGCGCATGCCAAGACGCATGAAAGCTGTGATTCAAAATCAGGCTTATTCCACCAAATATTGATTTCTGAACTTTTACTAAGTTAAAACATTAGTAATTGTGTTGCTTAAAAATTAATATACACTTATTTTCTTTGCATTATTCAAGGTCTGACAACACTTTTTTGTTATTTTAACCAGTTGTCGTTTTCTGCAAATAAATGCTCTAAATGACAATATTTTAATTTGGAATTTGGGAGAAATGTTGTCAGTAGTTTATAGAATAAAACAAAAAAGTTAATTTTACCCAAACACATACCTATAAATAGTAAAACCATAGAAACGGATCGTTTTGCTGTGGTCTCTTAATTTTTTCCAGAGCTGGAAACAGCAACACCTCCCCCGTAGACATTCCTGTCTTTTCTATAGATGTAACATTCTTCTATTCTTACTGCAGTATAATCAAATGTGCTGTCTAAGTGAGTCTCAGAAATGGCTAATACATTAATATTATCTAAGATTAGCACATTACTAATCTCATGGACTCTGAGGCTATATATATTTATATGAGCTAACTTTAACTCTTTCCCGGGTAGCTTATCTAAAATTGAACTCATAATGATTTCTAATAATACAAAGAAGAAATGTATGTATTTTTGAGCAGATTATGTTCAGCATATGCCTTATCTGCTTTATCTATTTAAGCCCAGCTGTCAGAGCAGCTCACAGATTACTGCACCTGTACATAGCCCACCTATAATTTAGCCCAAACAACTACCTCTTTCCCTACTGTATTTATTGTGTTTATTTATTTAGCTCCTTTGCACCCCATTATTTTTATTTCTACTTTGCACTTTATTCCACTGCAAATCTACCATTCCAGTGTTTTACTTGTTATATTGTATTTACTTTGCCACCATGGCCTTTTTGCCTTTACCTCCCTTATCTCACCTCATTTGCTCACATGGTATATAGACTTGTTTCTACTGTATTATTGACTGTATGTTTGTTTTACTCCATGTGTAACTCTGTGTCGTTGTATGTGTCGAACTGCTTTGCTTTATCTTGGCCAGGTAGCAAATGTAAATGAGAACTTGTTCTCAACTTGCCTACCTGGTTAAATAAAGGTGAAATAAATAAAAATACAAAAATAAAATAAAATCTGGTTTAGCTTGGCTGCCGTGCTATCCACTCTGGAAGGGGCATGATGTTGTAGGGTGGACCAGGTCTCTCTGGGAGGGGCTCAATATTGTAGGGTGGAGCTGGCCTCTATGGAAGGGGCCCGATGGTGTAGGGTGGTGCTGGTCTCTCTGGATGGAGCCTGGTGGTGTAGGGTAGAGATGGTATCTCTAGATGGGGCCTGGTGGTGCAGGGTGGTGCTGGTCTCTCTGGATGGGGCCTGGTGGTGTAGGGTGGTGCTGGTCTCTCTGGATGGGGCCTGGTAGTGCAGGGTGGTGCTGGTCACTCTGGATGGGGCCTGGTGGTGCAGGGTGGTGCTGGTCACTCTGGATGGGGCCTGGTAGTGCTGGTCACTCTGGATGGGGCCTGGTGGTGCAGGGTGGTGCTGGTCACTCTGGATGGGGCCTGGTGGTGTAGGGTGGTGCTGGTCTCTCTGGATGGGGCCTGGTGGTGTAGGGTGGTGCTGGTCTCTCTAGATGGGGCCTGGTGGTGCTGGGTGGTTCTGGTCTCTCTGTATGGGGCCTGGTGGTGCATGGTGGTGCTGGTCTCTCTGGATGGGGCCTGGTGGTGCTGGTCTCTCTGGATTGGGCCTGGTGGTGCAGGGTGGTGCTGGTCACTCTGGATGGGGCCTGGTGGTGTAGGGTGGTGCTGGTCTCTCTGGGTGGGGCCTGGTGGTGCAGGGTGGTGCTGGTCTCTCTGGATGGGGCCTGGTGGTGCAAGGTGGTGCTGGTCTCTCTGGATGGAGACTGGTGGTGCAGGGTGGTCCTGGTCTCTCTGGATGGGGCCTGGTGGTGTAGGGTGGTGCTGGTCTCTCTCCAAGGGGCCGAGGGTGACCAAATGTCCTGGACTGTGCGAGACAGTCCTTCATTTTGGTCCTTTGTCCTTCAACCAAACAATCATGTCTTGCATTTCATCAACAAATTCAAACACCACTAATTTTGTTAAAAAAAGGTTGATTTGTCCCGTATTTCAATCAGACATTGTCTCTTGCAGTCACGTTGTGCTTATGAAAATATATCATAAGGATGTGGTAGCCTACCTCCTGGTGGTGTTAAACACTCAAATCGTTGTTCAAATCTGATATCTGAACAACGCAGCGCAATATGAGACATAGGCCAGTGTCATAGGCCGAGAGTCAACCAATCATATTTCTCAAATCCTTTCAGGCTGCAAAAAACACTCAAACTGGACAGTTTTATCTCCATCTCTTCATTCAAAGACTCAATCATGGACACTCTTCCTGACAGTTGTGGCTACTTGGCGTGATATTTTGTTGTCTCTACCTTCTTGCCCTTTGTGCTGTTGTCTGTGCCCAATAATGTTTGTACCAAGAGAGAGGCCTGTAAAGATGAGATAGGATGAGATGAGAGATGAGAGCTGCTACCATGTTGTGCTGCTGCCATGTTGTGTTGCTGCCATGCTATGTTGTTGTATTAGGTCTCTCTTTATGTAGTGTTGTGGTGTCTCTCTTGTCGTGATGTGTGTTTTGTCCTATATTTTTTTAAATCCCAGTCTCCGTCTCCGCAGGAGGCCTTTTGCCTTTTGGTAAGCCGTCATTGTAAATAAGAATTTATTCTTAACTGACTTGCCTAGTTAAATAAAGGCTCTGATGAAGAGCTGCAAAAGTAAGTAAAATAGCCATATTGGAGTGAAAGACACAGGCCTCAGGTCATTTGGAGTGATAGACACAGGCCTCAGGTCATTTGGAGTGAAAGACACATGCCTGAGGTCATTTGGAGTGAACGACACAGGCCTCAGGTCATTTGGAGTGAAAGACACAGGCCTAAGGTCATTTAGAGTGAAAGACACAGGCCTGAGGTCATTTCTTAAAACTTGTGAGGCTCTCCATGCTCATTAATTGCTCATTCAACATCGTTGCTTCTACTTCACTCAATCCCATTTTGAAAAGACTCCCATCCTAACTATTTTACATTCCCTGAGACCAACCAGAAATACTTCCTTGCCTAAATATTTAGAGATTGTTATTAAACAGCCACATGTGGTCTCTCGTTTCTGCATCAAGAGTAGACTACGCTACAATTGCTTGGTCGGTGCAGCACACAGCAGATTTCACAACACAGTATGCCCTCAGGCCCCTACTCTACCACTACCACATATCTACAGTACAAAATCCATGTGCATGTGTGTGTACTTCCGGCGCCGACAGAGATGGCCGCCTCGCTTCGCGTTCCTAGGAAACTATGCAGTTTTTTGTTTTTTTACGTGTTATTTCTTACATTAGTACCCCAGGTCATCTTAGGTTTCATTACATACAGTCGAGAAGAACTACTGAATATAAGATCAGCGTCAACTCACCATCAGTACGACCAAGAATATGTTTTTCGCGACGCGGACCCTGTGTTCTACCTTACAAACAGGACAACGGAGTGGATCCTATGCAGCGACCCAAAAAAAGACTCAGAAAGAGAGGGAAACGAGGCGGTCTTCTGGTCAGACTCCAGAGACGGGCACACCGTGCACCACTCCCTAGCATTCTTCTTGCCAATGTCCAGTCTCTTGACAACAAGGTTGATGAAATCCGAGCAAGGGTAGCATTCCAGAGGGACATCAGAGACTGTAACGTCCTCTGCTTCACTGAAACATGGCTCACTGGAGAGACTCTATCCGAAGCGGTGCAGCCAACGGGTTTCTCCACGCATCGCGCTGACAGAAACAAACATCTTTCTGGTAAGAAGAGGGGTGGGGGCGTATGCCTCATGGCCAACGTGACATGGTGTGATGAAAGAAACATACAGGAACTCAAATCCTTCTGTTCACCTGATTTAGAATTCCTCACAATCAAATGTAGACCGCATTATCTACCAAGAGAATTCTCTTCAATTATAATCACAGCCGTATATATCCCCCCCCAAGCAGACACATCGATGGCTCTGAACGAACTTTATTTAACTCTCTGCAAACTGGAAACGATTTATCCGGAGGCTGCATTCATTGTAGCTGGGGATTTTAACAAGGCTAATCTGAAAACAAGACTCCCCAAATTTTATCAGCATATCAATTGCGCAACCAGGGGTGGAAAGACCTTGGATCATTGTTACTCTAACTTCCGCGACGCATATAAGGCCCTGCCCCGCCCCCCTTTCGGAAAAGCTGACCACGACTCCATTTTGTTGATCCCTGCCTACAGACAGAAAGTAAAACAAGAGGCTCCCACGCTGAGGTCTGTCCAACGCTGGTCCGACCAAGCTGACTCCACACTCCAAGACTGCTTCCATCACGTGGACTGGGAGATGTTTCGTATTGCGTCAGATAACAACATTGACGAATACGCTGATTCGGTGTGCGAGTTCATTAGAAGGTGCGTTGAAGATGTCGTTCCCATAGCAACGATTAAAACATTCCCTAACCAGAAACCGTGGATTGATGGCAGCATTCGTGTGAAACTGAAAGCGCGAACCACTGCTTTTAATCAGGGCAAGGTGTCTGGTAACATGACCGAATACAAACAGTGCAGCTATTCCCTCCGCAAGGCTATCAAACAAGCTAAGCGCCAGTACAGAGACAAAGTAGAATCTCAATTCAACGGCTCAGACACAAGAGGCATGTGGCAGGGTCTACAGTCAATCACGGACTACAGGAAGAAACCCAGCCCAGTCACGGACCAGGATGTCTTGCTCCCAGGCAGACTAAATAACTTTTTTGCCCGCTTTGAGGACAATACAGTGCCACTGACACGGCCTGCAACGAAAACATGCGGTCTCTCCTTCACTGCAGCCGAGGTGAGTAAGACATTTAAACGTGTTAACCCTCGCAAGGCTGCAGGCCCAGACGGCATCCCCAGCCGCGCCCTCAGAGCATGCGCAGACCAGCTGGCCGGTGTGTTTACGGACATATTCAATCAATCCCTATACCAGTCTGCTGTTCCCACATGCTTCAAGAGGGCCACCATTGTTCCGGTTCCCAAGAAAGCTAAGGTAACTGAGCTAAACGACTACCGCCCCGTAGCACTCACATCCGTCATCATGAAGTGCTTTGAGAGACTAGTCAAGGACCATATCACCTCCACCCTACCTGACTCCCTAGACCCACTCCAATTTGCTTACCGCCCAAATAGGTCCACAGACGATGCAATCTCAACCACACTGCACACTGCCCTAACCCATCTGGACAAGAGGAATACCTATGTGAGAATGCTGTTCATCGACTACAGCTCGGCATTCAACACCATAGTACCCTCCAAGCTCGTCATCAAGCTCGAGACCCTGGGTCTCGACCCCGCCCTGTGCAACTGGGTACTGGACCTTCTTACGGGCCGCCCCCAGGTGGTGAGGGTAGGCAACAACATCTCCTCCCCGCTGATCCTCAACACTAGGGCCCCACAAGGGTGCGTTCTGAGCCCTCTCCTGTACTCCCTGTTCACCCACGACTGCGTGGCCACGCACGCCTCCAACTCAATCATCAAGTTTGCGGACGACACAACAGTGGTAGGCTTGATTACCAACAACGACGAGACAGCCTACAGGGAGGAGGTGAGGGCCCTCGGAGTGTGGTGTCAGGAAAATAATCTCACACTCAACGTCAACAAAACTAAGGAGATGATTGTGGACTTCAGGAAACAGCAGAGGGAACACCCCCCTATCCACATCGATGGAACAGTAGTGGAGAGGGTAGCAAGTTTTAAGTACCTCGGCATACACATCACAGACAATCTGAATTGGTCCACTCACACAGACAGCATCGTGAAGAAGGCGCAGCAGCGTCTCTTCAACCTCAGGAGGCTGAAGAAATTCGGCTTGTCACCAAAAGCACTCACAAACTTCTACAGATGCACAATCGAGAGCATCCTGGCGGGCTGTATCACCGCCTGGTATGGCAACTGCACCGCCCTCAACCGTAAGGCTCTCCAGAGGGTAGTGAGGTCTGCACAACGCATCACCGGGGGCAAACTTCCTGCCCTCCAGGACACCTACACCACCCGATGTCACAGGAAGGCCATAAAGATCATCAAGGACATCAACCACCCGAGCCACTGCCTGTTCACCCCGCTATCATCCAGAAGGCGAGGTCAGTACAGGTGCATCAAAGCTGGGACCGAGAGACTGAAAAACAGCTTCTATCTCAAGGCCATCAGACTGTTAAACAGCCACCACTAACACTGAGTGGCTGCTGCCAACACACTGACACTGACTTAACTCCAGCCACTTTAATAATGGGAATTGATGGGAAATGATGTAAATATATCAC
Organism: Oncorhynchus mykiss; assembly: GCF_013265735.2. Taxonomy (NCBI): domain Eukaryota; kingdom Metazoa; phylum Chordata; class Actinopteri; order Salmoniformes; family Salmonidae; genus Oncorhynchus; species Oncorhynchus mykiss. Next base: position 281,076 of record NW_023493705.1, read on the forward strand.
TAGCCACTTTAAACAATGCTACCTTATATAATGTTACTTACCCTACATTATTCATCTCATATGCATACGTATATACTGTACTCTATATCATCGACTGTATCCTTATGTAATACATGTATCACTAGCCACTTTAAACTATGCCACTTTGTTTACATACTCATCTCATTTGTACATACTGTACTCGATATCATCTACTGTATCTTGCCTATGCTGCTCTGTACCATCACTCATTCATATATCCTTATGTACATATTCTTTATCCCCTTACACTGTGTACAAGACAGTAGTTTTGGAATTGTTAGTTAGATTACTTGTTATTACTGCATTGTCGGAACTAGAAGCACAAGCATTTCGCTACACTCGCATTAACATCTGCTAACCATGTGTATGTGACAAATAAAAATTTGATTTGATTTGATTTGATTTGTATTGCGCATATGTTACCGTGTGTGTGTGTGTGTGTGTGTGTGTGTGTGTGTGTGTGTGTGTGTGTGTGTGTGTGTGTGTGTGTGTGTGTGTGTGTGTGTACGCATGTGTGTGATAAAATAAAAATTCAACTGTTAAGTCATGATGTTTTTTATTGACATTTTGTTCATTTTGGAGTCAGATCATTTCAGTTGATAATTATATTATATACTAATTATATACTAATTTCAGTTTCAGTATAGTTTTTTTTTCAAACGGGTTTATTAAAGGGATACTTCAGGATTTTGACAATGACTTCCCCTGAGTCGGATGAACTCATGGACACCATTTTTATGTCTCTGCATCCAGTATAAAGTAATGTAAGAGGTAGTTTATAAGCCAATGCTAACTAGCGTTAGCACAATGACTGGAAGTCTATGGTATCTACTAACATGTTAGCAGTTACTATAGACTTACAGTCATTGAGCTAACGCTTGTTAGCAATTGCTCTAATGCTAGTTAGACTTCAAACTGCACAAAAAGACATACAAATGGTATCCATGAGTTAATCTGACTCTAGGGAAGTAGATAAAGGGCTTCACTGCCAAAATCCTGAAGCATCTCGTTTTATCTTATCTCAGTTTACTCAATCGTTTTTTCATGATTTGTTTTAGTTTACTATAAAAACCTTGCGTCACACTGCACCGCACTTGCCTGTACATCACACACCGCTGAACATCACAAACCGCTGTACGACACTGGCCTGTACATCACACACACAGCTGCCCCTAATATATTTAAGCAATAAGGCACGAGGGGGTGTGGTATATGGCCAATATATCCAGGCACTCCGCGTTGCGTTGTGCAAAGAACTGCCCTTAGCCGTGGTATATTGGCCATATACAACAAACCCCCTACTGGTTACCAAAGTAATTTGAGCAGTAAAAATACATGTTTTGTCATACTCGTGGTATACAGTATACCACGGCTGTCATCAATCAGTATTCAGGGCTAGAACCACCCAGTTATTAAATATATCTATATCTCTCTCAGGGTCTCCTTATGGTGAGCCAGTGTGTTCTGCTTATGCCACCGGGATGAACCAGTACCTGCTGCTGTCCTGCTCCTGGGAAGGTAACCACAACAAAGTAACAGTCACAACAACCACCACAACAACAATACATATAATTATAATAATACTCTTCTTGTAGGTGGGTCTCCCAGGGCTGTGGTGTGGTGGGAGGTGCCTAAAGAAGAGGGGAGGGGCCAAGAAGTGGAGACTTCCAAGATCCTGGTACTTCGTTCTAACTCCACCCAGAATGGACAGGCCTACACCTGTTATGCCAAACACCCTCTGGACACACACACCAGGACCTGCAGCCTCAAACTGGGTAAGCACACTCATTGATAAGAGTAAAGAGTAATGGCTGAACACATTGATAAGAGTACAGAGCCCAGTGGTACGCCGCTGGGTTTAACTAACAGTTTAATAGACATGTACTGGGTTCAACTAACAGTCTAATAGACATGTACTGGGTTGAACTTCTTTGGGACTGGGGGGCAGTATTGAGTAGCTTGGATAAAAAGGTGCCCAGAGTAAACTGCCTGCTACTCAGGCCTCTAAAAGCTAGAATATGCATGTAATTAGTAGATTTGGATAGAAAACACTCTGGAGTTTCTAAAACTGTTTGAATGATGTCTGTGAGTATAACATAACTCATTTGGCAGGCAAAAACCTGAGAAAAAAATCCAACCCGGAAGTGGGAAATCTGAGTTTTGTAGTTTTTCAAGTCATTGCTTATCGAATATACAGTGTCTATGGGGTCATATTGCACTTCCTAAGGCTTTCCACTAGATGTCAACAGTCTTTAGAACCTTGTTTGAGGCTTCTACTGTGAAGGAGGGGGGATTGAAAGCTGTTTGAGTCAGGGGTCTGGCAGAGTGCCATGAGCTCAGTCTCATGCTAGTTAGCTGCGTTCCATTGCATTTCTACAGAGAAAGGAATTCTCCGGTTGAAACATTATTGAACATTTATGATAAAAACATCCTAAAGATTGATTCTATACTTCGTTTGACATGTTTCTACGAACTATAATATGACTTTTCGTCAGAACTTTCACCTGGACTTGCCCATAAATCTTCAATAATGTTTGGATTTGTGTACTGAAAGCGTGAACAAAAAGGAGGTATTTGGACATAAATAATTGACTTTATCGAACAAAACAAAAATGTATTGTGGAACTGTGATTCCTGGGAGTGGATTCTGAGGAAGATCATCAAAGGTAAGTGAATATTTATGATGCTATTTCTGACTTCTGTTGACTCCACAACATGGTGGGTATCTGTATGGCTTGTTTTTGTGCCTGAGCGCCATACTCAGATTATTGCATGGTGTGCTTTTTCAGTAAAGTTGTGTTTAAATCTGACACAGTGGTTGCATTAAGGAGAAGTGGATCTAAAATTCCATGCGTAACACTTGTATCTTTTAGGAATGTTTATTATGAGTATTTCTGTAAATTGATGTGGCTCTCTGCAAAATCACCGGATCTTTAAAATGGTGTAAAATACTTGTATGTTTGAGGAATTTTAATTATGAGATTTCTGTTATTTTGAATTTGGCGCCCTGCATTTTCACTGGCTGTTGGCGAGGTGGGACGCTACCATCCCAAATATCCCAGAGGGGCTAACTAACAGTTTAATTGACTTGAACAGTGGTTCTTCCTTTAACCTGTCTAGGACTGGGGTTCCGCTAGCGGAACCCATCCGCAACAGCCAGTGAAAGTGCAGGGCTCCAAATTCAAAATAACAAAAATCTCATAATTAAAATTCCTCAAGCATACAAGTACTTTACACCATTTTAAAGATACAATTTTCGTTAATCCAGAAACAGTGTCTGATTTCAAAAAGGATTTACAGCGAAAGCACCACAAACGATTGTTAGGTCAACACCCAGCCACAGAAAAACAGCCATTTTTCCAGCCAAAGAGAGGAGTCACAAAAAGCAGAAATAGAGATAAAATTAATCACTAACCTTTGATGATCTTCATCAGATGACACTCGTAGGACTTCATGTTACCCAATACATGTATGTTTTGTTTGATAAAGTTCATATTTTTATCAAAAAAATTACATTGGCACGTTACGTTCAGTAGTTCTAAAACATGCGGTGATTGTGCAGAGAGCCATATCAAATTACAGAAATACTCATAATAAACATTGATAAAGATACGACTATTATACATGGAACTTTAGATAACCTTCAACCGCTGTGTCAGATAAAAAAATAGATACCTGCCATATTGGGTAGTCAACATTACTCAGAAATAGCAGTTGAAATATTCACATACCTTTGATGATCTTCATCAGAATGCACTCCCAGGAATCCCAGTTCCACCATAAATGTTTGATTTGTTCCATAATGTCCATCAGTTATGTCCAAATATCTTCTTTTGTTAGGGCGTTTGGTAAAGAAATCCAAAAGCGCGTTCAGGTCGCTCCGAACATCGGACGAAAAATTCAAAAAGTTCTGTTACAGCCTGTAGAAACATGCCAAACTAAGTATAGAAACAATCTTTAAAACTAAACTAATTTTCCAACCGGACAATTCCTTTGTCTGTACAAATGAAGTGGATCGTAGCTACCTTTCACGTGAGCGCGCCAGACCGAGGCTGTGGCACTCTGCCAGACCACTCACTCAAAGAGCTCTTATGAGCCCGTCCTTTAGAGTAGAATCCTCAAAACAGTTTCTAAATACTGTTGACATCCAGTGGAAGCCTTGGGAAGTATCTTCAATGGGGGCTGAGTTGAAAAACTACAAACCTCAGATTTCCCACTTCCTGGTTGGATTTTTTCTCAGGTTTTTGCCTGCCATATGAGTTCTGTTATACTCACAGACATCATTCAAACAGTTTTACAAACGTCAGAGTGTTTTCTATCCAAATATACTAATTACATGCATATTATAGCTTTTACGGCTGAGTAGCAGGCAGCTTAATTTGGGCAAGTATTTCATCCAAGCTACCCTATGCTGCCCCCTACCCTAAAAAAGTTAAAAGGTGCGTCATACTGCAGCACAGCTTGCGGGCTGCCACAAAATTCTATGACATGGTTTTTAAGTGTTAGCCATTGTTGCCATTCATGGTAGTTAGTGATAGTTTTTCAACCAGAGGGCATCTTTGAGAAGCTAAGTTATTGACATGTCTTGGAGCTTTAGGCCTAAGAGTCAAAGGGTTCCTTGAATAGAACAGACTAGATTTTTAGAAATGTAGCTTAATTCATTTGATAAATATTATGTTTTTTCTATTCCAAGAAAAAACTAAAATGCATATCTTACTGTAACCGATGTACTGTAAGCCTAAGGGTTTCCGTTAGGAAAATATGGCACTGTACAACGTGTTTCTATTCCAAGAAAACGCATTTCTTACTGTAGCTGTGTTAGTGTAACTTACTTATTGGAATAAAGGCCTACTTAAATATACAGTACATCAATCAATCACACAGAATACAAGTAATCCATGTCTTTAAATATAGTCAAGCATTTTAATTATAAAACTAAATAACAAAGGGAGCCTTGATTAATTTTACAATCATGGCTAAAGCGATTTAATTAATGGTTTCAGTTAGGAAAATATGACGCTGTACAACAGGACCAGTAGGTCTAAACTACTAAGTGACTGCAAGTGAAGTGATTGATTTATCAAGACCAGTCCCCATGCTCTGTCATTCAGTGATATTTATTCCCTATTGTCCTGCTGATAGTTGAAATAAACATAAACAACAGTATTTTTATTATTATTTAATTAACGAATGCATAAATACTGTACAGTATATGCTTGATCTGACATTTTGCAGTTGCATGAGGTTTGGTGTTAAAAATGTAACATTTTAGAGTACATTGCAATTTTGGGGGAGTTTTACACCTGGCAGAGCTATTAGACAATGTAAATAAATGGAGGTATGAAGAGTCTATTGTCCTTCTAATAGCCCATCATGGAAACGTTGTTTGTAGAATTTATTGCCTGATACGCTTTTGAAAACAAAATGCCTCCAGCTGTCCATCTCTACTGTAAATAAAAACACAGAATATCTAAGGGGCTTTTATATAATTATAATTTAGGGTTAATAATAATTAAATGTAGTAATCATTGGATAACAGATTGGCTCTCGGAACTCATTAAGAGGTGTCTTCTATCTTCAATATAATCATTAACTCAGAAGGTTAAACCCATAGGTTTAAGGCCTGCTGTAGGTTATAATAAACTCAACATTGTGTGTCAATTCATAAACCATGTGCCATGGAGTCAGTACATTGAAAATCTCTTCCCAACTATTTTGCAATCTATATGGCACAGCTGTCAATTTTTGGGTTCTGAAATGAAACTGGTATATATTTTTATTTATCACAATTTTATTTGACCAATTTTGGTCCTTAATGCGGAGCCGACAGACAAGTTCCTTACATTTTCCCCCTTCCACTTGATAAAGGTTCCGATTGATAAAGTTATTTTTAAATATTTTATATTTGAGTTTAATTACAAACTTTGTTGTGTTATTTGTTCTGTCTTTTCTGGTGGATTTAACCGAAATTGCGACCAACTTTTATAGCTTGTTAAAACCTGTTGAGGATATGGCAGACATACGCCCCCTTTGGAGAGATTGGGTACCCCTAGTAAACTGGAAAAAAAATCTGTCAAAAATTGTTAATATATGCAAATAAAAATTATTATTGGATAGAAAACACTCTAAAGATTCTAAAACCGTTGGAATTATGTCTGTAAGTATAGCAGAACTCACAGGGCAGGCATTCTTCCAAACTAGTTTTTGTGGCCATGAAAGTTGGAGCAACTTTGACGTCATGGCCCCCACCCTTCCCAACCAGCTATGATTCTGCGGACACTTTCTATCTCTTCCGCTAGATGTCCTCTTTCATTAGGGCTTCAAACCGTTCAAATCGCGCGAGAATTGACCCTATGGGAGTGAAATTAGTGCGTGCCACGAGAGAATAGGCTGTGCGTATGGGCGCGAATTGGTCACAGCCATTCCTTTGTTTCCAGCACTGAAGAGAAGGGCAGACGATGGCCGATTGAATTGAAGTTTGTTTTGCACGTCTAAAACATCATAAAGCTTGCTTCTGCACTTAGTTTGACCTGTTTAGTCGACATATAATGTGTAATTTTGAAGTTTTGATGCGCAACTTATCCGGACCAGAGGACGTTTTGGGTGCATTTCAGCTGATGTTATTAGCAGTAGCTAATACAAAGACGCAAGACTTGAAACCAAACGATGTATTGGGTAAGTATGAAGCCTTCCAGAACATTCTGAACGAAGACCATCGAAGGTAAGGGAATATTTATGCTTAAATCTGTGTTTCTGTTGACTCCAACATTACGTGGAAATGTAGCTTGGAACTGAGCGCTGTCTCACAATATGGAATAGTGTGCGATTTCTGTAACGTTAAAAATAAATCTAACACAGCGGTTGCATAAAGAAGCAGTGTATCTTTCTAACTATATGTAGAACATGTATATTTAGTCAAAGTTTATGATGTCTATTTACGTTATCTTGCCGCGCTACATAGATTTCCTGCGGGCATTTTTGAGTAATTTCTGAAGGTGAACTCACTGTAAATGGACATTTATGGATATAAATGGCATATTATTGAAAAAAAAAATATGTACTGTGTAATATGTCATATTACTGTCATCTGATGAAGATTTTCAAAAGGTTAGTGAGCGATTTATTTTTTAATCCTGCGTTTGTTGATTGCATGTTTTGGCTATTGAAATGAGCTGTGTCTGGTGGTGGTTTTACATATATATGTGCTATGTTTTCGCCGTAAAACATTTTAGAAATCTGACTTGCTGGCTAAATGAACAAGATGTTTATCTTTCATTTGAGCTATTGGACTTGTTAATGTGTGGAGGTTAAATATTTGTAAGAATATTTTTGCGTTCCATGCGCCACCGTTTCAGCTGCACGTGGGAGGGTTGATTCCCAATTGGGAACCAGTATCGTAGACAGGTTAACTTAATAACCAAAAGTGAGCGGTTGTAATCTGAATGAAGGCAATTCTTGAACAGTGGGTGAGACATTCTTACTAATGTCAAGTGTAATTCCCCCATTGTATTTACCAAAGTTTTCTCTTAACTCCAGGACCACCGACAGTTTTTGTTGTTGTTGCCTGATGCATGACTAGTGCCAGAGAAGAGATTCTCAGACAGAAAACACCTCCATTAATAGCCACAGTTTAGACTACCGTTAGATCACTAAGGAACTAAGGAATTTACAAAAATCATAAGGGAACGAAATGTTATGTAGGCTAAAGCAAGAGGGACTGGTTTGGCAGATGATTGGATGGCTTTTAAATGTCTTTGAAATATGAGTGTTGCTATGATCTGTAAATTGAAAGCAGACCACTCCCTGAAATCTACTTCACATAATTTAAATAATCCATCCAAATTCCGGCAAGTAGTGAAAGGTTTGGAGTGCAAAAAAGATACACAGTTTCCCAAACAATTGTTGGTAGACACACAGATTGTAACTGAGAGAACCTCCATTCTGAAAGCCTTGAAATCAGCATTTGTTTTAGATGAAGGCAGTTTATTTGAAAATGTCAAAAGGTATAATTGAGCCCCCTATGAATTTACCTGACACCCCTGTGCACTCTTTCACTAGGTTCTCATTTTCATCCTTCTCAGTTTCAGAAGTGTGTAGCCATGGAATAAATTGAGGGAAAATAAATCCCCTGGCCATGATGAACTAGACCCCCGCCTCCTACACCTAGCTGCAGACATCATTGCTCCCCATTTACATGTATTTTTAACCTCACGCAAGATGTTAAGGAAATCCCCAAGTTATGGAAATCTGCTTTTGTACTGCCTCTCCTGAAAGGTGGAGATCCTTCGCTACTTGACAACTATCAACCCATATCAAAATTGTCCGTACTGTCTAAGGTACTGGAGTCCTTAGTTAGTAGGCAGCTAAAGGCCTACCTCCAAGAAAACAAGATCTTAAATGGAATGCAATCACGTTTTAGGTCTGGCCACAGCACTGTTTCAGCATCATTGAAGGTTTTAAATGGCATCCACTGTGCTCTTGATAATAAGTTACATTGTGAGTCTGCCTTTATTGATTTGTCGGAGGCTTTTGACACCGTGGACCATGCTGTGTTAGAGCAAAGGTTAAAATATTGTGGAATTACTGGTCATGCTCTAGACTGGTTTATAAATTACCTATCAAATCGTACACAATGTGTAATGGCGGATGGTTGTAAATCTGAGTCCATAGAGGTGTGCTCAGGTGTTCCGCAAGGTTCTATTTTGGGCCCACTGTTGTTCATTTTGTATATCAACAACATTGAGGATCTTATTGAAACTGCAAATGTTCATTTTTATGCAGATGATACTGTTTTTTATTCAAGTGGTATTAGTTTATCTTAAGCTTTTGAAAATGCCCAAAGAGCATTTAACATGGATCTACATTTTGTAAAAATGCATGGTATTTTCAAATATTTTCAAATGTCATTGCTACATTGGCTGGACATACTATAGAGCAAGTTAAAGGGTACAAATATTTGGGTGTGTGGGTTGATGACAAGCTGAGCTTCACTGTGCATGTAGAGAACTTGATAAGGAAGCTCAAGCTGAGAATAGGTTTTTATTACCGGCATAAGGCTTGTTTTTCTTTTGAGGTCAGGAAGGAGCTGGTACGATGTACATTACTGTCGGTTTTAGATTTTAGTTATGTTATATATATGCAGGCCTCAACCACTACCCTGAGAGCACTTGATTCAGTGTATCATGCAACCCTCAGGTTCATTACAAATCAAAAACTTCTAACACATCATTGTGATCTCTACAGCGCTGTTGGCTGGTCGTCATTGACCTTGCGTAGGCTTAAACACTGGTATACACTGATTTATTAGGCCATATTGGGTGAAATGCCATTTTATCTCTGTTATTTTTTAGTCAGTTCGGTAAATAAACATCAATTACGGTCCCATTCTCATTTGCTTCTAACAGTACTAAAGATTTGAACAGGTCATGGTAGCAATAGTTTTAGTTACTTAGCTCCATGGTCCTGGAATTCTCTCCTGAACATTTAAAAAGTTTATGATCTAGTTTCGTTGGTGAAGTTTAAACACTCGATTGATGTATAGTTAGTGTTTTTAAGTTGTTTTTTCTGAAACATTGTTCCCCCTGCTGCTATTGGACCAGGTCTCTCTTGGAAAAGAGATGTTATCTCAATGAGAGATAAGATCAGCGTTCTAATTCCCCCTTGTGATAGTGTGGTGCAATGACAGAATGCCACCATCTACCAATAACGGTCGCGGCATAAGCTGGTAACTTTTAAAGGAAGAACCACGGTAAACTTTTATTTAACTAGCCAAGTCAGTTAAGAACATTAAGAACAAATTCTTATTTACAATAACGACCTACCCCGGCCAAACCCGAATGATGCTGAGCCAATTGTGCTCCGCTCTATCCCAATTATGGCCCGATGTGATGCAGCCTGGATTTGAACCAGGGACTGAGATGCAGTGCCTTAGACCGCTGCACCACCTGGGAGCCCTGGGTTTAACTAACAGGCTTATAGACATGTACTGGGTTTAACTAACAGTCTAATAGATACAGTGGGGAGAACAAGTCTTTGATACACTGCCGATTTTTCAGGTTTTCCTACTTACAAAGCATGTAGATGTCTGTAATTTTTTATCATAGGTACTTCAACTGTGAGATACGGAATCTAAAACAAAAATCCAGAAAATCACATTGTATGATTTCTAAGTAATTAATTTGCATTTTATTGCATGACACAAGTATTTGATCACCTACCAACCAGTAAGAATTCCGGCTTTCAGACCTGTTAGTTTTTCTTTAAGAAGCCCTCTTGTTCTCCACTCATTACCTGTATGAGCTGCACCTGTTTTAACTCGTTACCTGTATAAAAGACACCTGTCCACACACTCAGTCAAATAGACTCCAACCTTTCCACAATGGCCAAGACCAGAGAGCTGTATAAGGACATCAGGGGTAAAATTGTAGACCTTCACAAGGCTGGGATGGGCTACAGGACAATAGGCAAGCAGCTTGGTGAGAAGGCAACAACTGTTGGCGTAATTATTAGAAAATTGAAGAAGTTCAAGATTACGGTCAATCACCCTCGGTCTGGGGCTCCATGCAAGATCTCACCTCGTGGGGCGTCAATGATCATGAGGAAGGTGAGGGATCAGCCCAGAACTACACGGCAGGACCTGGTCAATGACCTGAAGAGAGCTGGGGCCACAGTCTCAAAGAAAACCATTAGTAATACACTACACCGTCATGGATTAAAATCCTGCAGCGCACGCAAGGTCCCCCTGCTCAAGCCAGCGCATGTCCAGGCCCCTCTGAAGTTTGCCAATCACCATCTGGATGATCCAGAGGAGGAATGGGAGCAGGTCATGTGGTCTGATGAGACAGAAATAGAGCTTTTTGGTCTAAACTCCACTCACAGTGTTTGGAGGAAGAAGAAGGATGAGTACAACCCCAAGAACACCATCCCAAACGTGAAGCATGGAGGTGGAAACATCATTCTTTGGGAATGCTTTTCTGCAAAGGGGACAGGACGACTGCACCGTATTGGATGGGACCATGTATCGCGAGATCTTGGCCAACAACCTCCTTCCCTCAGTAAGAGCATTGAAAATGGGTCGTGGCTGGGTCTTCCAGCATGACAACGACCCGAAATACACAGCCAGGGCAACTAAGGAGTGGCTCCGTATGAAGCATCTCAAGGTCCTGGAGTGGCCTAGCCAGTCTCCAGACCTGAACCCAATAGAACATCTTTGGAGGGAGCTGATCGTACGTATTGCCCAGCGACAGCCCCGAAACCTGAAGGATCTGGAGAAGGTCTGTATGGAGGAGTGGGCCAAAATCCCTGCTGCAGTGTGTGCAAACCTGGTCAAGAACTACAGGAAATGTATGATCTCTGTAATTGCAAACAAAGGTTTCTGTACTAAATATTAAGTTCTGCTTTTCTGATGTATCAAATACTTATGTCATGCAATAAAATGCAAATTAATTACTTAAAAATCATACAATGTGATTTTCTGGATTTTTGTTTTAGATTCCGTCTCTCACAGTTGAAGTGTATATATGATAAAAATTACAGACTTCTACATGCTTTGTAAGTAGGAAAACCTGCAAAATCGGCAGTGTATCAAATACTTGTTCTCCCCACTGTATGTATTGGGTTTAAATAACAGTCTAACTGACTTGTACTGGGTTTAACTAACAGTATAATAGACATGTACTGGGTTTAACTAACAGTCTAACAGACATGTACTGGGTTTAACTAACAGGCCAATAGACATGCAATGGTTTTAACTAACAGGCTAATAGACATGTACTGGTTTTAACTAACAGTCTAATAGACATGAGCTGGGTTTAACTAACAGTCTTACATGGTGTCTGTATATGAAGACAGTGATCGAATCTCTATCTCACTCCTTTGTGTGTGCGCGTGTGTAGAGGCTCCAGTCTTGTTGACCCAGCGTAGTGTGGTGTCTGTGTTCGAGGGAAGTGACGTTCAGCTCACCTGTATCCTTCAATCCAACTATCCCCCGGCCAATCAGATTGTCTGGTTCAACAACCACAGACAGGAAGTCGTACAGGTACATGCTCCGCCACCCTCAGAGTCTTAATCCTCAAGATTTATTCCCTCTCTGAAGTTTTTCCTTGCCTCTGATCTGCTGCTCACTCTGAGGGTCTAGGCCAGAATAATGAAAAGTACTTTGAGTGTCTAGGCCAGAATAATGTAAAGTACTTTGAGGATCTCGGCCAGAATAATGTAAAGTACTTTGAGGATCTAGGCCAGAATAACGTAAAGTACTTTGAGGATCTCGGACAGAATAATGTAAAGTACTTTGAGGATCTCGGCCAGAATAATGTAAAGTACTTTGAGTGTCTAGGCCAGAATACTGTAAAGTACTTTGAGGATCTCGGCAAGAATAATGTAAAGTACTTTGAGAGTCTAGGCCAGAATAATGTAAAGTAATTTGAGGATCTCGGCCAGAATACTGTAAAGTACTTTGAGGGTCTCGGCCAGAATACTGTCAAGTAATTTGAGGATCTCGGCCAGAATAATGTAAAGTAATTTGAGGGTCCAGGTTACTGAAAAGTACTTGGGGGTCTAGGTTGGGCTACTGTAAAGTACTTTGGGGTCTAGGCCAGCATACTGTAATTACGTACAGCTCTACCAGTGACCTGTAGAGTTAAAATGTGATTGGTTGATTTACAGGAAGTCCAGGAAGCCCTGGCCAAAACCAGGAAGTATGTACTGCGTCGCGCGGCTGCGTGGACCAACCTAACGGTCTTAGAGACGGATGGAACAACAGACAGCGGCCAATACTGGTGCTCCGCTAGCAACGCCGTGGGAGGGACCGAGATCCCTGTTACGCTATTGGTCAAGAGTAAGATTCCTGTTAAGATTCCTGTTATGCTGTTGGTCAAGAATAAGATCCCTGTAACGCTAATGGTCAAGAGTATGATCCCTATTACACAATTGGTCAAGAGTAAGATCCCTGTTACACTATTGGTCAAGTGTAAGAACAATAAAGCTTTAGTCTGTACACACAAAACTAAACTAAAAAGTTTTCTGATGAACTGAATGACTATTTCATTACTGTTCTACTGTACCTCCTCCTCTCATCCCCTTCTCTCTCTCTGACCCACCCACCTCCCCCATCCTCTCTGTCTACCTGCCCTCTCCCCCTGCTCAGGATACCCCATGCCTCCCAATGTAACCCTTGTAAGGCTGGTTTACAGCAGTCGGCAGCGCAGAGAGGTGGAGCTGGAGTGGCAGATGGAGGGAGAGGGAGAAGGAGGAGAGGGAGGAGGGCTGACGGGGTTCATACTTGACCACAGACTAGAGGAGGCACCAGGGCAAAGGAGAGGAGAGGAGGAAAAAGAGAAGGACAGAGAGGAGGCTGGTACAGATCCTGCTGACCAAGAGGTGAGCCAGAAAGAGAGTTGGGGGGCCAGAGAACACACAGAATAATACAATTCTGTTATTCGGCATGGAATAAGAATGTTTTTGTTGTTCCAGTAGATACCCTGATATTTGTGATCTATCCAGTAGATACCATGATAGTTGTGTTCTATCTAGGAGATACCATGATAGTGTCAGCGATTGGGTGCAGAGATGTAACGGAGTCAGGTGCAGGACAGAGGTTTGAGCAACACAACTGAGTTTACTCACAAAATTCAAGCAATATTCCAAATAGGAAAATACATACAAACTAACACCTACAACAACAACTAAGACACCAACAATCATGGACAGAACAGAAATGTATGCCAGAGGGTTAAATAAGGAACATGATATGGGAATTGAAACCAGGTGTGTGTAATACAGACAAAACAAAACGAAAATGAAACATGAAACCTGGTGACTAGAAAGCCGGTGACGTCGACCGCCGAACACCACCCGAACAAGGAGAGGGGCCGACTTCGGCGGAAGTCGTGACAGTATCCCCCGCGGCTCCAGCCGCGCGCTGACAACGGCCTCGGGGATGACCCGGAGGACGGGACGCAGGGCGATCCGGGTGGAGACGGTGAAACTCCTGTAGCAATGAAGGATCTAGGATGTCCTCCACCAGTACCCAGCATCTCTCCTCCGGGCCGTAACCCTCCCACTCCAAGAGGTACTGAAGGCCCCTCGCCCGGCGCCTTGAGTCCATGATGGCTCATGCGGTATACGCCGGGACCCACTCGATGTCCAGAGGGGGCAGAGGAACCTCCCGCACCTCAGACTGCTGGAGCGGACCAGTCACCACCGGCCTGAGGAGAGACACATGGAACGAGGGGTTAATACGATAATCAGGGGGGAGTTGTAACCTATAACAAACCTCGTTCAGACTCCTCAGGACTTTAAATGGCCCCACAAACCGCGGACCCAGCTTCCGGCAGGGCAGGTGAAGGGGCAGGTTTCGGGTCGAGAGCCAGACCCGATCCCCCGGTGCATACACCGGGGCCTCACTGCGGTGGCGGACGGCACTTGCCTTTTGCCCCCTGACGGCCCGTTGTAGCAGCACATGGGTAGCGTTCCATGTCTCATCCGAGTGCCGAAACCATTCATCCACCACAGGAGCCTCGATCTGGCTCTGATGCCATGGTGCCAGGACCAGCTGATAACCCAGCACACACTGAAAGGGTGATAGGTTGGTAGAGGATTGGCGGAGGGAGTTTTGGGCAATCTCCGCCCAGGGGATGTAAACCGCCCACTTCCCCGGCCGGTCCTGGCAATCGGACCGCAGAAACCTACCCAGATCCTGGTTTACTCTTTCCACCTGCCCGTTACTCTTGGGGTGGAAACATGAGGTAAGGCTGACCCAGACCCCCAGGCGTTCCATAAACGCCCTCCAGACTCTAGACGTGAATTGGGGACCCCGATCAGAAACTAAATCCTCAGGCACCCCATAGTGCCGGAATACGCTGGTGAACAGGGCCTCCGCAGTTTGTAGAGCCGTAGGGAGACCGGGCAAAGGAAGGAGACGGCAGGACTTAGAAAACCCATCCACAACGACCAGGATCGTGGTGTTACCCCGCGACGGGGGAAGATCCGTCACAAAATCCACCGATAGGTGTGACCACGGTCGCTGTGGAACGGGATTGGGTTGTAATTTCCTTCTGGGCAGATGTCTAGGTGCCTTGCACTGTGCGCATACTGAACCGGAGGAAACATATACCCTCACGTCCTTAGCTAAAGTGGGCCACCAGTACTTCCCAGCAAGGCAGCGCACCGTCCGACCGATGCCAGGATGACCAGAGGAGGGTGACGTGTGAGCCCAACAGATCAAACGATCGCGGACATCAAACAGAACGTACAGAGGGAGTGGGCTCTGCACATGATGCCCGCTCGATGTCCTCGTCCACCTCCCATACCACCGGTGCCACCAGGCGAGAAGCTGGAATTATGGGAGAGGGATCCGTGGACCGCTCCTCTTATTAATACAGCCGGGACAGTGAGTCAGCCTTAACGTTCTGGGAACCTGGTTTGTAGGAAACAAAGCGGGTGAAAAACATGGCCCACCTTGCCTGGCAAGGGTTCATTCTCCTCGCCGCCCAGATGTACTCCAGATTGTGGTGGTCAGTCCAAATGAGGAAAGGGTGTTTAGCCCCCTCAAGCCAATGCCTCCACGCCTTCAGAGCCTTGACAACAGCCAACAGCTCCCGGTCCCCCACATCATAGTTTCGCTCCGCAGGGCTGAGCGTCTTCGAAAAGAAAGCACAGGGGCGGAGCTTCCGTGGCGTACCCGAGCGCTGAGACAGCACAGCTCCTATCCCAGCCTCGGACGCGTCCACCTCTACTATGAATGCCAAGGAGGGATCAGGATGAGCCAGTACTGGAGCCGAGGTAAACAGAACCTTCAGGTGACCAAAAGCCATGTCCGCCCCAGCTGACCACTGCAGTCGCACCGGTCCCCCCTTCAGCAAGGAGGTAATGGGAGGCACTACCTGACCAAAACCCCGGATAAACCTCCGGTAGTAGTTGGCAAACTCTAGGAACCGCTGCATCTCCTTTACCGTGGTTGGAGTCAGGCCAATTACGCACGGCTGAAATGTGGTCATTTTCCATCTCCACCCCTGACCCGGAAAAGCGGTACCCTAGGAAGGAGACTGGACTGTTGGAAGAACAGACATTTCTCCGCCTTGACATATAGGTCATGTTCTAACAGTCGACCAAGCACCCTGCGCACAAGGGACACATGCTCGGCGCGAGTAGTGGAGTATATTAGAATGTCATCTATATACACCACTACACCCTGTCCGTGCAGGTCCCTAAAAATCTCATCCACAAAGGATTGGAAGACTGATGGAGCATTCATTAACCCATACAGCATGACGAGGTACTCATAGTGCCCAGAAGTGGTACTAAATGCTGTCTTCCACTCCCCCCCCCCTGGATACGCACCAGGTCGGAAGTGCTCCTGGTCCAATTTTGTGAAGAAGCGCGCCCCGTGCAATGACTCTGTCATACTGGCGATGAGAGGTAGTGGGTAACTGTATTTTACTGTAATCTGATTTAAACCTTGATAGTCAATACACGGGCGTAATCCTCCATCCTTCTTCTTCACAAAAAATAAACTCGAGGAGATAGGTGAAGTGGAAGGCCGAATATATCCCTGTCCCAGAGATTCGGCGACATATGTTTCCATAGCCGCGATCTCCTCCTGTGACAGAGGATACACGTGACTCCTGGGAAGTGCAGCGCCTACCAGGAGATTTATCGCACAATCCCCCTGTCAATGGGGTGGTAATTGAGTCGCCCTCTTTTTACAGAAGGCGAGTGCCAAATCGGCATATTCGGGGGGAATTTGCATGGTGGAAACCTGGTTTGGACTTTCCACCGTAGTGACACCTAAGGTAACACCTACACACCTCCCTGAACAATGACAGGACCATCCCTTGAGAGCCCTCTGTTGCCACAAAATAATAGGATCATGAGAGGCCAACCAGGGAAGGCCCAACATAACAGGAAATGCAGGAGAGTCGATCAGGAAGAGACTAATTCTCTCCTCGTGACCCCCCTGCGTTCTCATAGCAATGGGAGCTGTGACCTCCCTAATTAGCCCCGATCCCAAAGGACGACTATCTAAGGCATGTACAGGTAAGGGAACATCAACAGGAACAATAGGGATCCCTAATCTAGGGATGCCAAGGAGCGATGTTAGTAGTTGTGTTCTATCTAGGAGATTCCATGATAGTTGTGTTCTATCTAGTAGATACCCTGATAGTTGTGTTCTATCTAGTAGATACCCTGATAGTTGTGTTCCATCTGGTAGATACCCTGATAGTTGTGTCCTATCTAGTAGATGTCTGATAGTTGTGTTTTATCTAGTAGATACCATTATAGTTGTGTTCTATCTAGTAGATACCATTATAGTTGTGTTCTATCTAGATACCCTGATAGTTGTGTTCTATCTAGTAGAATCCATGATAGTTGTGTTCTATCTCGTAGATACCATGATATCATGCGCATAGCAGTGAAAGTTAACATTATGTTTTCGAATAACATCCCCAAGAGGTAAAATATATAGTGAAAACAATAGTGGTCCTAAAACAGAACCTTGAGGAACACCGAAATTTACAGTTGATTTGTCAGAGGACAAACCATTCACAGAGACAAATTGATATCTTTCCGACAGATAAGATCTAAACCAGGCCAGAACTTGTCCATGTAGACCAATTTGGGTTTCCAATCTCTCCAAAAGAATGTGGTGATCGATGGTATCAAAAGCAGCACTAAGGTCTAGGAGCACGAGGACAGATGCAGAGCCTCGGTCCGATGCCATGAAAATGTAATTTACCACCTTCACAAGTGCCGTCTCAGTGCTATGATGGGGTCTAAAACCAGACTGAAGAATTTCGTATACATTGTTTGTCTTCAGGAAGGCAGTGAGTGGCTGCGCAACAGCCTTTTCTAAAATTTTTGAGAGGAATGGAAGATTCGATATAGGCCGATAGTTTTTTATATTTTCTGGGTCAAGGTTTGGCTTTTACAAGAGAGGTTTTATTACTGCCACTTTTAGTGAGTTTGGTACACATCCGGTGGATAGAGAGCCGTTTATTATGTTCAACATAGGAGGGCCAAGCACAGGAAGCAGCTCTTTCAGTAGTTTAGTTGGAATAGGGTCCAGTATGCAGCTTGAAGGTTTAGAGGCCATGATTATTTTCATCATTGTGTCAAGAGATATAGTACTAAAACACTTGAGCGTCTCTCTTGATCCTAGGTCCTGGCAGAGTTGTGCAGACTCAGGACAACTGATCTTTGAAGGAATACGCAGATTTAAAGAGGAGTCCGTAATTTGCTTTCTAATAATCATAATTTTTTCCTCAAAGAAGTTCATGAATTTATCACTGCTAAAGTGAAAGTCATCCTCTCTTGGGGAATGCTGCTTTTTAGTTAGCTTTGCGACAGTATCAAAAAGGAATTTCGGATTGTTCTTATTTTCCTCAATTAAGTTAGAAAAATAGGATGATCGAGCAGCAGTAAGGGCTCTTCGGTACTGCACAGTACTGTCTTTCCAAGCTAGTCGGAATACTTCCAGTTTTGTGTGGCGCCATTTCCGTTCCAATTTTCTGGAAGCTTGCTTCAGAGCTCTCTATCTAGTAGAGAGTTGTGTTCTATCTCGTAGATACCATGATAGTTGTGTTCTATATAGTTGATTCTCTGATAGTTGTGTTCTATCTAGTAGATACACTAAAAGTTGTGTTCTATCTAGTAGACACCATGATAGTTGTGTTCTATCTAGTAGATACCCTCCTTGTTGTGTTCTATCTAGTAGATAACATTATAGTTGTGTTCTATCTCGTAGATACCATGATAATTGTGTTCTATCCAGATACCCTGATAGTTGTGTTCTATCTAGATACCCTGATAGTTGTCTTCTATTTAGTAGAAACCCTCATAGTTGTGTTATAATTAGTAGAATCCCTCATAGTTGTGTTCTATCTTGTAGATTCTATGATAGTTGTGTTAACTACCATTATAGTTGTGTTCTATCCAGATACCCTGATAGTTGTCTTCTATCTAGTAGAATCCATGATAGTTGTGCTCTATCTAGTAGATACCATGATAGTTTTGTTCTATCTAGTAGATACCCTGATAGTTGTGTTCAAACTAGTAGATTATCTGATAGTTGTGTTCAGCAATTTAAAACTTGGCTGAATTATTTATTTACTAAATACCTAAATAATCACACAGAATTACATATACACAGGATGGATCATAAATCGATTACTACTCATGTCATGAAAGAAAAAGTCCCTAGCTGACGAAACCGATATGACGGCTGATTACACAAAGAAAGGGGGTTAGGTTTGAATGAAAGAGTGGGAAGACTGAGGGACAAAGGGGATTGGGTCTCTATTGGACCTTGAGAAGATATTCTACCGTAAATATAGAATATTATGCATTCTAATAACCGCCCATTCAGAAAAGGAAAATGCAAGATATATATTTACACTGACCTGCGCTTCGATAGATGGGTTGAAGATGGAAAACTGGTTTGCCCAGCAGAGATCGCCCTTGTCCTTTGTAGAATCTTTCTGGTCCTAGTGTTGTAGAGCAGATACGTTGAAGTACCCTGTCTTCTCATAGGATCGTCTGTCCTTTCCTAGGCCACGTACGCTTACAGCTGCAGCTGATAACTCAACGCCTAGGATGTATCACTTCTTCAGTGAATAAGAGTTCAAAGTTCATACCAAGTTGCCATACTCAGCTCATGCTGTATTCTGGCTGGTCTAGTCGAAATTCATCCTTCCAGCATGGTGATCGTCACCTCCACGTTGAAAGTAGCCCTTTTAAACATATGAACACCAGTCCTCACATTGTCGGGAACTAAGCTTGACTTCCGTCAACGGGCTTTTGTATTGGGAGAGAGAAGGGCGTGTTTCATAGTTCTCAACCAATGTCTGTTAACTTGGGTGTGGCCACTGAGTGAGCATAGTTTACTTATGAAAACAATTCTCTCATTTAGAAGCTAAAATTACATTTAATCTTTTCACAAATAGTTTCAAATTTATTGCACAACAATTCCATGTGAATCTGATAACTAGAATGTGTAGACTTTCCAAGATACAATTTATGTCGTCCTATCATCAGATATAATGTCCCAGACAACAACTGATCTGAGATCTTATTCTTTACCAACAGACACTTTCAACTGGTTGGATTACAGAAATATTGTACCTTTCCCCAACCTTTTGATGTTACCATAAACAGGGCAACGTCATGACACCATCAATATACAGCAACTTTGAGGAGTGGGGAGTGGGACAACATTCCACAGCCCACAATCAACAGCCTGATGAAGGAGATGTCACACTGCATGAGGCAAATGGTGGTCACACCAGATACTGACTGGTTTTCTGATCCACACCCCTACTTTTTTTAAGGGATCTGTGACCAACAGATGCATATCTGTATTCCTAGTCATGTGAAATCCATAGATTAGGGCCTAATTAATTTATTTCAATTGACTGATTTCCTTATGAACTGTAACTCAGTAAAATCTTTGAAATTGTTGCATGTTGTATATATTTTTTTCAGTGTAGATATTAACATAGTTTTGTTGTTGTAGGAGCAGCGACAGGAAAAAAGGAGTAGTTTCTCTCCATGGAAGCAGGTGGCAGTATTGGAACCCAGGGAGAGGGTCCACACGCTGGGCAACATGACCCCAACAGATACCTACCAGATACGCATCACAGCTGTCAATCACAGAACCCTCGGACACCCCTCCCCCCCAGAAACACCAGGTGAGTGAGATATAATATTACTACTATTATTGTTACTACTATCATATTATTATATACTATTATCTTAAAGAGGGGGCAAAGGATACAGAGGGGGAGAGAGACAACGAGGGGGAGAGGGACAATGAGAGGCTGAGAAAGAGAGAGAGAGAGCCTAGAATAAAATAACATGACAATAATCTGTAGCTACTATTTAACTCTATAAAGACTGACTGCTAAGTTAAAAGGCTACCAAGCTTGCTAGGAAAGAACAGACCAGGATGCAACATTAATTAGCACTGAGGTGTGAAATGAGAGGTGTGAAGCCGCTGAGCCCAATAACGGCAGCAGAGTTCCTCCCCCATGCCTTAGCCTCTTTGGCCCCCTGCTCCAGGGCTTGCCCACAACAATGTTGTGCTGCTGCCATGTTGCTACCATTTTATTGTCATGTTTGTAACGCTACCATGATGTGTTGTCATGTGTTTCTGCCTCGCTATGTTGTTGTATTAGGTCTCTCTTAATGTAGTGTTGTGGTGTCTCTCTTATCGTGATGTGTGTTTTGTCCTATATTTTTGTTAATAAAAAAATAAAAAAAGTCCACCTCTACAAGGCAGCAGCCCCCACCTTTGACAGGACCTTTGACAGGACCTTGAAGGACATCACCCTCCAGCGCAGCCCCAGAACCCCCCCCCCCGTAGAGCTCCAATACATGACTGTGTCGAGGCACAGATCTGGGGAAGGGTACCAAACAATGTCTTAAATGGAGGAAGTTTGGAACCACCAAGACTCTTCTTAGAGCTGGCCGCCTGGCCAAACTGAGCAATCTGGGGAGAAAGGCCTTCATCAGCAAGGTGACCAAAAACCCGATGGTCACTCTGACAGAGCTCTAGAGTTCCTCTGTGAAGATGGGAGAACCTTCCAGAAGGACAACCATCTCTGCAGCACTCCACCAAACAGGCGTTTAAGGTAGATTGGCCAGACGGAAAGCCACTCTTCAGTAAAAGGCACATGACAGCCCGCTTGGAGTTCGCCAAAAGGCACCTAATGTACTCTCAGACCATGAGAAACAAGATTCTCTCGTCTGATGAAAGCAAGCTTCATGTCTGGAGGAAACCTGGTACCATCCCTACGGTGAAGTATTGTGGTGGCAGCATCATGCTGTGGGGATAATTTATCAGCGGCAGGGACTGGGAGACTAGTCAGGATCAAGGGAAAGATGAACAGAGCAAAGTACAGAGAGATCCTTGATGATAACCTGCTCCAGAGCGCTCAGGACCTCAGACTGGGGTAAAGGTTCCCCTTCCAACAGGACAACGACCCTGAGCACATAGCCAAGACAACGCAAGAGTGGCTTCGGGACAAGTCCCTGAATGTCCTTGAGTGGCCCAGCCAGAGCCCTGACTTGAACACGAACTGGTCTCTGGAGAGACCTAAAAATCACTGTGCAGCAACACTTCCAATACACTTCCAGAGCTTGAGAGCATCTGCAGAGAAACTGAAATTGCCAAAATACAGGTGTGGACATATCGCCGAATATACAGATACGGGAACAGCGCCTCTTCAACCTCTGGAGGCTGAAGAAATTTGGCTTGGCACCTAAAACCCTCACAAACGTTTATAGATGCACAATTGAGAGCATCCTGTCTGGCTGTATCGCTGCCTGGTACGGTAACTGAACCGTTCGCAAACGCAGAGCTCTCCAGAGGGTGGTGCGGTCTGCTCAACGTATCACCGGGGGCAAACTCCTTACCCTCCAGGACACCTACAGCTCCCGAAGTCACAGGAAGGCCAAAAAGATAATCAAGGACAACAATCACCCAAGCCACTGTCTGTTCACCCCGCTATCATCCAGAAGGCAAGGTCAGTACAGGTGCATCAATCCTGGGACCGAGAGACTGAAAAACAGCTTCTATCTCAAGGCCATCAGACTGTTAAATAGCGATCACTAGCACATTAGAGGCTGCTGCCTATATACATAGACTTGAAATCACTGGCCATTTTAATAAATGGAACACTAGTCACTTTAATAATGTTAAAATATCTTGCATTACTCATCGCATATACAGTATTCTATACTATTCTACTGAACCATAGTTCATCAAATCAAATCAAATGTTTTTTGTCATATGCGCCGAAAACAACAGGTGTAAACCGTACAGTGAAGTGCTTATTTAAAAGCCCTTAACCAACAATGCAGTTTTAGGGGGAAAAAAAAAAAGAGTAAGAGATAAGAAAACCAAATAATTAAAGAGCAGCAGTAAATAACAATGGTGTAACAGTTTAACTTTCGTCCGTCCCCTTTCTCAAACCAGGGACCCTCTGCACACATCGACAACTGACACCCACGAAGCATCGTTACCCATCGTGACACAAAAGCCGCGGCCCTTGCAGAGCAAGGGGAACAACTACTTCAAGGCCTCAGAGCGAGTGACGTCACCGATTGAAACGCTATTAGCGCGCACCACCGCTAACTAGCTAGCCATTTCAAAACGGTTACAATAGCAGGGCTAATTACAGGGGGTACTGGCACAGTCAATGTGTCAATGTGTGGGGGCAATTGTGGTAATTATGTACATGCAGGTAGGGTTACTAAAGTGGCTATGCATAGATAATAACAGAGAGTAGCAGCAGTGTATGGGGGGGATGCAAATAGTCTGTGTAGTCATTTGATTAGCTGTTCAGGTGTCTTATGGCTTGGGGGTAGAAGCTGTTAAGAAGCCTCTTTGGACCTAGACCTGGCGCTCCGGTACCGCTTGCCGTGCGGTAGCAGAGAGAACAGTCTATGAATAGGGTGGCTGGAGTCTTTGACAATTTTTAGGGACTTCACCTGACACCGCCTGGCATAGAGGTCCTGGGTGGCAGGAAGCTTGGCCCCAGTGATGTACTGTGTACAGGGCCGTACGCACTACCCTCTGTAGTGTCTTGCGGTCAGAGGCCGAGCAGTTGCCATACCAGGAAGTAATGTAACCCGTCAGGATGCTTTAAAGTCCCCGGCCGCTAGGAGCGCCACTTCTGGGTGAGCATTTTCTTCTTTGCTTATGTCCTTATAGAGTTGGTTGAGAGCGGTCTTAGTGCCAGCTTTGTTCTGTGGTGGTAAATAGACAGCTACAAATAATATAGATGAGAACTCTCTTGGTAGATAGTGTGGTCTATAGCTTATCATAAGGTACTCTACCTCAGGCGAGCAATACCTCGAGACTTCTTTAATATTAACATCACGCACCAGCTGTTATTAACAAATAGACACCCACCACTTGTCTTACTAGATGTAGCTTCTCTGTTCTGCCGGTGCATGGAAAATCCAGCCAGCTCTATATTATCCGTGTCATCGTTCAGCCACGTCTCGTTGAAACATAAGATATTACAGTTTTTAATATCCTGATGGTAGGATAATCTTAATCGTAGATCATCATTTTTATTTTCCAATGATTGCATGTTAGCAAGAAGAATGAATGGCAGTGGGAGTTTCCTCGCTCGCCTGTGGATTCTCAGAAGGCATCCCAATCTGCGGCCCCTTTTCCTGTGTCTTTTCTTCAAGCAAATCGAGGGGATCTGGGCCTGTTCCAGTGAAAGCAGTATATCCTTCTCGTTGGACTCATTAAAGTAAAAGGTTTACGCGGTGAGAAATCGCTGTTCTGATGTCCAGTAGTTATTTTCGGTCATAAGAGACGGTAGCAGCAACATTATGTACAAAATAAGTAAAAAAATAAGTCACACAAAATGCAAAAATCAACAAAATAGCACAATTAGTTGGGAGAATGTAAAACGTCAGCCATGCTCTTCGGCGCCATCTTTTCAGATGTTAATGCTTGTGTTTCTACCTCCGACATTGCAGTAATATCTAACAAGTATCATCTAACAATTTCACAACATATACCCATTACATACATATCCAAGTAAAGGAATGTATTTAAGAATATACAAATATATGGACGATCAATGTCAGAGCGGCAAGACAGTTGTGAAGAGGGTACGACAAAACCTATTCCCCCTCAGGAGACTGAAAAGATTTGACATGGGTCCTCAGATCCTCAAAAGGTTTTACAGCTGCACACTTAAATCAGTTTTACCACATTTTTCCCAGCAGGTCACATGTGTAACGAGAGGGGGAAAAGATCCTAGACCACCTTTACTCCACACACAGAGATGCATAAAAAGCTCTCCCCTGCCTTCCATTCTGCAAATCTGACCATAATTATATCCTTCTTATTCCTGCTTACAAGCAAAAACTAAAGCAAGAAGTACCCGTGACTTGCTCAGTACGGAAGTGATCAGATGACGCGGATGCTACACTACAGAACTGTTTTGCTAGCACAGACTGGAATATGTTCTGGGATTCATCCAATGGTATTGAGGAGTACACCACATCAGTCATCGGCTTCATCAAAAAGTGCATTGACGAAGTTGTCCCCACAGTGACCGAACATACATTTCCCAACCAGAAGCCATGGATAGAGGCAACATCCACATCGAGCTAAAGGCTAGAGCTGCCACTTTCAAGGAGCGGGAGACTAATCCGGACGCTTATAAGAAATCCCACTACGCCCTGAGACGAACCATCAAACAGGCAAAGCGTCAATACAGGATTAAGGTTGAATCCTACTACACCGACTCTGACACTCGTCGGATGTGGCAGGGCTTGAAAACTATTACGGACTACAAAGGGAAACCCAGATGAGAGCTGCCCAGTGACGCGAGCCTACCGGACGAGCTAAATGCCTTTTATGCTCGCTTCGAGGCAAGCAACACTGAAGCATGCACGAGAGCACCAGCTGTTCTGGATGACTGTGTGATAATGTACACAGAGAGCTATTATAAATAATATGCATTAAAATCTTTCCTGGCTCAAAGTGGAGGAGAGATTGACTTCATCACTACTTGTTTTTGTAATAAGTGTTGACAAGCTGAATGAACAAAAGCGGTCTGTTTAAACTACTGGCACACAGCTCAGACAGCTTGAACAATCATGCATACCCCACAAGACATGCCACCAGAGGCCTCTTCACAGTCCCCAAGTCCAAAACAGACTATGGGAGGTGCACAGTACTACATAGAGCCATAACTACATGGCTATTCCTATTCCACATCAAGTAACTGATGCAAGCAGTAAAATTTGATAAAAAAAACAGATAAAAAACACCTTATAGAACAGCGGGGACTGTGAAGTAACACAAACAGGCACAGACACATGCATACACACACACACGATAACATACGCACTATACACACACACAAAAGTATTTAGTCTGCCACCAATTGTGCAAGTTCTCCCACTTAAAAATATGAGAGAGGCCAGTCATTTTCATCATAGGTACACTTCAACTATGACAGACAAAATGAGAAAAAAAATCCAGAAAATCACATTGTAGGATTTTTTATGAATTTATTTGCAAATTATGGTGGAAAATAAGTATTTGGTCAATAACAAAAGTTTATCTCAATACTTTGTTATATACCCTTTGTTGGCAATGACAGAGGTCAAATGTTTTCTGTAAGTCTTCACAAGGTTTTCACACACTGTTGCTGGTATTTTGGCCCATTCCTCCATGCAGATCTCCTCTAGAGCAATGATGTTTTGGGGCTGTTGCTGGGCAACACGGACTTTCAACTCCCTCCAAATATTTTCTATGGGGTTGAGATCTGGAGACTGGCTAGGCCACTCCAGGACCTTGAAATGCTTCTTACGAAGCCACTCCTTCGTTGCCTGGGCGGTGTGTTTGGGATCATTGTCATGCTGAAAGACCCAGCCACGTTTCATCTTCAATGCACTTGCTGATGGAAGGAGGTTTTCACTCAAAAGCTCACGATACATGGCCCCATTCATTCTTTCCTTTACACGGATCAGTCGTACTGATCCCTTTGCAGAAAAACAGCCCCAAAGCATGATGTTTCCACCCCCATGCTTCACAGTAGGTATGGTGTTCGTTCTTTGGATGCAACTCAGCATTCTTTGTCCTCCAAACACGACGAGTTGAGTTTTTACCAAAAAGTTATATTTTGGTTTTATCTGACCATATGACATTCTCCCAATCTTCTTCTGGATCATCCAAATGCTCTCTAGCAAACTTCAGACGGGCCTGGACATGTACTGGCTTAAGCAGGGGGACACGTCTGGCACTGCAGGATTTGAGTCCCTGGTGGCGTAGTGTTGGTAGCCTTTGTTACTTTGGTCCCAGCTCTCTGCAGGTCATTCACTAGGTCCCCCCGTGTGGTTCTGGGATTTTTGCTCACCGTGCTTGTGATCATTTTGACCCCACGGGGTGAGATCTTGCGTGGAGCCCCAGATCGAGGGAGATTATCAGTGGTCTTGTATGTCTTCCATTTCCTAATAAATGCTCCCACAGTTGATTTCTTCAAACCAAGCTGCTTACCTATTGCAGATTCAGTCTTCCCAGCCTGGTGCAGGTCTACAATGTTGTTTCCGGTGTCCTTTGACAGCTCTTTGGTCTTGGCCATAGTGGAGTTTGGAGTGTGACTGTTTGAGGTTGTGGACAAGTGTATTTTATACTGATAACAAGTTCAAACAGGTGCCATTAATACAGGTAACGAGTGGAGGACAGAGGAGCCTCTTAAAGAAGAAGTTACAGGTCTGTGAGAACCAGAAATCTTGCTTGTTTGTAGGTGACCAAATACTTATTTTCCACCATAATTGCAAATAAATTCATTAAAAATCCTACAATGTGATTTTCTTTTTTTTTTCTCATTTTGTCTGTCATTGTATGTTGAAGTGTACCTATGATGAAAATTACAGGCCTCTCTCATCTTTTTAAGTGGGAGAACTTGCACAATTGGTGGCTGACTAAGTACTTTTTTGGCCCACTGTAGATTTAGTACTGTAGATTTGTGATAGTGGTGGAGTAGGGGCATGAGGGCACACAGTGTGTTGTGAAATCTGTGAATGTTTTGTAATGTTTTTAAAATTGTATAAACTGCCTTAATTTTGCAACAGCTGTGTAAATATTTGTATGAACATGACAAGATTCAACAACTGAGACATAAACTGAACAAGTCCCAGAGACATGTGACTAACAAAAATTGAATAATGTGGCCCTGAACAAAGGGGGGAGGTCAAAATCCAAAGTAACAGTCAGTATCTGGTGTGGCCACCAGCTGCAATAAGTACTGCAGTGCATCTCCTCCTCATGGACTGCACCAGATTTGCCAGTTCTTGCTGTGAGATGTTACCCCACTCTTCCACCAAGGCATCTGCAAGTTCCCGGACATTTCTGGGGGGAAAACCCCTTGCCCTCACCCTCCGATCCAACAGGTCCCAGACGTGCTCAATGGGATTGAGATCCGGGCTCTTCGCTGGCCATGGCAGAACACTGACATTCCTGTCTTACAGGAAATCACGCACAGAATGAGCAGTATGGCTGGTGGCATTGTCAGGATGAGCCTGCAGGAAGGGTACTACATGATATTGTCCCTGTAACGCACAGCTTTGAGATTGCCTGCAATGACAAGCATAATTGTGCATTCCTGGTGTAACTCGGGCAGTTGTTGTTGCCATCCTGTACCTGTCCCACAGGTGTGATGTTCAGATGTACCCATCCTGTGCAGGTGTTGTTACACGTGGTCTGCCACTGCGAGGACGATCAGCTGACCATCCTGTCTCCCTGTAGCGCTGTCTTACGCGTCTCACAGTACGGACATTGCAATTAATTGCTCTGGCCACATCTACAGTCCTCATGCCTCCTTGCAGCATGCCTAAGGCACATTCATGCAGATGAGCAGTGACCCTGGGCATCTTTCTTTTGGTGTTTTTCAAAGTCAGTAGAAAGGCCTCTTTAGTGTCTTCATAACTGTGACCTTAATTGCCTACCGTCTGTAAGCTGTTAGTGTCTTAATGGCCGTTCGAGGGGGGGGGGGGGGGTTGCATGTTTATGGTTCATTGAACAAGCATGGGAAACAGTGTTTTTACTCTTTACAATGACGATCTGTGAAGTTATTTGGATTTTTACGAATTATCTTTGAAATACAGGGTCCTGAAAAAGGGACATTTCTTTTTTTGCTGAGTTCATGACATTTGAAATGTCTCTATTCTTTTGGAACTTTTGTGAGTGTAATGTTTACTGTTCATTTTTTATTGTTTTCAGTTCGCTTTTGTTTATTAATTATTTCACTTGCTTTGGTTTGTAAACATCTGTTTCCCAATAAAACCCTTTGAATTGAATTGAAAGATGGCGAGAGAGAGAGATAGTAAGAGACCGCGAGATAGAGATTGAGACAGACAGCAAAAGATATTGAGACAGCTAGCGAAAGAGATTGAGACAGACAGTGAAAGAGATAGAGACAGCGAGAGATAGAGACATATCTCCATTCCTAGTATCCTCTCTCCTTATCTCCTCTTTCACACACTGGAGAAGAAGATCAGAAGGCAGGGGCAATGGATCTTCTCCTCCAATACGGTTGAGAAGAAGACAGGATGTGAGGGAATCACAGAAAGACAAATTGAGAAAGATCCAGAGGTCATTGATTTTATTTATTTTTTAAATAGGCCATAAAGGCAAAATAAATACAATTTAGCATTAACACTGGAGTGATAGATGTGCAGATGATGATGTGCAAGTAGAGATACTGGGGTGCAAAAGAGAAAGAAGATAAATAACAGTATGGGGATGATGTAGTTGGGTGTGCTATTTTCAGAGTGGCTGTGTACAGGAACAGTGAGCGGTAAGCTGCTCTGACAGCTGATGCTTAAAGTTAGAGGGAGATATACAGTGGGGCAAAAAAGTATTTAGTCAGCCACCAATTGTGCAAGTTCTCCCACTTAAAAAGATGAGAGAGGCCTGTAATTTTCATCATAGGTACACTTCAACTATGACAGACAAAATGAGAAAAAAATCCAGAAAATCACATTGTAGAATTTTTTTATGAATTTACAGGCCTCTCTCATCTTTTTAAGTGGGAGAACTTGCACAATTGGTGGCTGACTAAATACTTTTTTGCCCCACTGTAAGTCTCCAGGTTCAGTGATTTTTGCAATTCGTTCCATTGATTGGCCATGAGTTAAAACATTCCCATGATGCAGCTTGTTGACAGACTGATGCGAGACTAACCCTAAACTTCTTCCCTTTTTGTTTTTTTCTCTCAGGTGAAACACACACACACACACACACAGACACACCACACACACATGGCCTTCCAATAACCCTACCCCTCCTTCATCTCTCCATCCCTTCCTCTCCTTCTCTCAAGCTTTGTCCTTCCCTCCCTCTCAGTTGTCTGTCTGTATAGAAACTGTTTTGTCCTGAATAGCTAAGCAAATTTCTCCATTGTGATGGCCAATAAGATTTATCCTGCAGCTGATAGAAAACTTTGATTGGTGTTTCTCATTATTCTATAGAGTTTCCAAACAGCTATTTTACATGTGCAACAAAGAGAGGAGAGTAGAAAACAGAGAGAATGAAGAGAGGTGAAGAGATGTACAAGATGAGAGGAAATATGAGCAGGAGATGAGGAGAGGAACTCAACAAAGAAGCCTGGCTTGCTATCAATTAATGTGTTAATAACAGTTGCATTTCTTCAGTATTTATCAGTCACTTAATAACCCGTTAGGTTTGTCTATTCTATTAGGGGCGATTCTGAACCTGTTAGCTCTGTCGATTCTGTTAAAGATTAGTTCTGAACCCATTAGTTTTTTCTATTCTGTTAGAGATGAGTTATATTCTGTTAGAGATTACTTCTGCCCATGTTAGCTTTGTCTATTCTGTTAGAGATTAATTCTGAACCCGTTAGTTCTGTATATTCTGTTAGAGAATAGTTCTGAACCCGTTAACTTTGTCTATCGGTTAGAGATTAGTTCTATTCTGTTAGAGATTACGTCGGAACCCGTTAGTTCTGTATATTCTCTTAGAGATTAGTTCTGAACCCATTATATTTGTCTATCTGTTAGAGATTAGTTCAGAACATGTTAGCTTTGTCAACATTTTACATTTAAGTTATTTAGCAGACTCTTATCCTGAGCGATTTACAGTTAGTGCATTCATTTTAAAATAGCTATGTGGGACAACCGCATATCAGTCATAGTAAGTCCTCAATAAATTAGCTATCAGCAATGTCGGGGGGGGGGTTCTGCTGGAAGATGGGCAGGGACTCTGTTGTCCAAGCCACAGGGGGAAGCTGCTTCCACCATTTGGGGTGCCAGGACAGAGAAGTGTAGTGGATGTGAGCTTCGACTGGAAGCTAGTGGAGTGTGCGGAGGAGCGGGGTGACATGTCGAGGTTCTTTGCACTCTGGGAGGGGGACACAGTGGAGTTGTCAACCGTGATGGAGAGCGGGCAGCCAATCCCCGGGAGGAATAGCAGCTCCATCTTGTCGAGGTTGAGCTTAAGGTGGTGGGCCGACATCCAAGTTGAGATATCTGCCAGGCACTCAGAGACGCCACCTGGGTGTTGGAAGGGCGGAAGGAGAAAAGTAGTTGAATGTCATCCTCATAGCAGTTATTCGAAAGACCATGTGAGGATATGATGGAGTCTAGTGACTTGGTGAATAGAGAGAAGAGGAGAGGGCCTAGAACTGACCCCTGAAGGACACCAGTCGGGAGAGTACATGGTGCAGACACAGATCCTCTCCACGTTACCTGGTGGGAGCGGCCTGCCAGGTACAATGCAATCCAAGAGTGTGCAGAGCCTGAGACGCCCAGCCCTGAGAGGGTGGAGAGGATGATCTGATGGTTCACGGTGCCGAAGGCAGTGGATAGATGTAGGAGGATGAGAACAGAGGACAGCGATTTAGCTTTGGCAGTAAGGAGAGCCTCAGTGACATAGAGAAGAGAAGTCTCGGTTGAGCAACCCGTCTTGAAGCCTGACTGGATAGGGTCAAGAAAATTGTTTGGAAAGAGATCGCGAGAGATTAAGTCAGAGACAGCACGCTCAAGTGTTTTGGAAAGAAAAGATAGAAGGGATACAGGTCGGTAGTTTTTGACGTCAGATGAGTCGAGTGTTGGTTTCTTGAGGAGGGTAGCGACTAGGGGCATTTTGAAGTCAGAAGGAACACAGCCAGTGATCAGGGATGAGTTGGTGAGGGAAGTGAGAAGGTCTCCAGAGATGGTCTGAAGTGATGAGGAGATGGTTTCGAGCGGGCAGATTTTCGGGCAGCCAGGTTGGAGGCGATTGGGAAAGGGAGAGGTCAAAAGAGGCGAGGGGAAAGAGAGTTGAAAATAAATTAATCGAAGGCAGACGTTGGGAGATTATAGTCGCCAAGTGCGAAGAGCGGAGAGCCATCGTCAAGGAAATGAGCCTATCAAGGTTCCAAGCTCATTGAGGAACTGTCCAAGGCCACCTGGTGGGTGACAGATGACAACAGTGTTAAGCTTTAGTGGACAAGTGACAGTGACAGCATGGAATTCAAATGAGATGGACAGGTGAGAGAAGAGATGGACAGGTTAGAGAGGGAGAAAAGAGAAAATCTCCAGTTAGCAGAAACAAGTAGCCATGCGCCACCACCGCAACGACCAGATGCTCTCGGACTATGAGAGAAAATGTAGTCAGATGAAGAGATTGCAGCTGGAAGAACAGCTGGAAGAAATGGCAGCAGTTTTACGGGCGCTCAACCACTTGTGCTATTATGTGGGTTTTTTTTGCGTTATTTGTAACTTATTTTGTACATAATGTTTCTGCAACCGTATCTTACGGCAAAAAAAGAGCTTCTGGATATCAGGACAGCGATTGCTCACCTCGGATTAGACAAAGATTTTTTTTCAATTTACAAGATGCACAAGACATTCTCCAAAAACCCGGCAGGGCCAACATCCATGTTATTTGCAAGAGGGAGCGATGCAGGGACACGAGGTACAATCACAAATATCCTACCAACGGGACATCAACAACTGTAATATCCTATGTTTTACGGAATCGTGGCTGAATGACGACATGGATATTCAGCTAGCGGGATACACGCTGCACTGGCAAGATAGAACAGCAGTAAGACGAGGGGGGGGGCGGTCTATGCATATTTGTAAACAACAGCTGATGCACGGATTCTAAGGAAGTCTCTAAATTTTGCTCACCTGAAGAAGTGTATATTGTGATAAATTGCAGGCCACACTACTTGCCTAGAGAGTTTTCAGCTATCTTTTTGTGGCTGTTTATTTACCACCACAGACAGATACTGACACAAAGACCGCACTCAGTCAGCTGTATAAGGAAATAAGCAAAAAGGAAACCACTCACCCAGAGGCGGCGCTCCTAGTGGCCGGGGACTTTAATGCAGGGAAACTTAAATCAGTTCTACCAAATTTCCATCAACATGTTAAATGTGCAACGAGAGGGAAAAGCATTCTAGATCACCTGTACTCCACACACGCATACAAAGCTCTCCCTCGCCCTTCATTTGGTAAATCAGACCACAACTCTATCCTCCTGATTCCTGCTTACAAGCAAAAATTAAAGCAGGAAGCACCAGTGAATCTGTCTATAAAAAAAGTGGTCAGATGAAGCAGATGCTAAACTACAGGACTGTTTTGCTATCATAGACTGGAACATGTTCCGGGACTCTTCCGATGGCATTGAGGAGTACACCACATCAGTCACTGGCTTTATCAATAAGTGGATCGAGGACGTCGTCCCCACAGTGACTGTACGTACATACCCCAACCAGAAGCCATGGATTACAGGCAACATTCGCACTGAGCTAAAGGGTAGAGCTGCCGCTTTCAAGGTGCGGGACTCTAACCCGGAAGCTTACAAGAAATCCTGCTGTGCCATCAAACAAGCAAAGCGTCAATACAGGGCTAAGATTGAATCATGCTACACCGGCTCCGACACTCGTCTTATGTGGTAGGGCTTATTACAGACTACAAAGGGAAGCACAGCCGCGAGCTGCCCAGTGACACAAGCCTACCAGACGAGCTAAATCACTTCTATGCTCGCTTCGAGGGAAGCAACACTGAGGCATGCATGAGAGCATCAGCATCACGCTCTCCGTAGCCGACATGAGTAAGACCTTTAAACGGGTCAACATACACAAGGCTGCGGGGCCAGACTGATTACCAGGACGTGTGCTCCGGGTATGTGCTGACCAACTGGCAGGTGACTTCAATGACATTTTAAACATGTCCCTGATTAAGTCTGTAATATCAACACGTTTCAAGGAGACCACCATAGTTCCTGTGCCTAAGAACAGAGAGGCAACCTGCCTAAATGACTACAGACCCATAGCACTCACTTCTGTAGCCATGAAGTGCTTTGAAAGGTTGGTAATGAATCACATCAACACCATTATCCCAGAAACACTAGATCCACTCCAATTTGCATACCACCCAAACAGATCCACAGATGATGCAATCTCTATTGCACTGCACACTGCCCTTTCCCACCTGGACAAAAGGAACACCTATGTGGGAATGCTATTCATTGACTACAGCTCAGTGTTCAAAATAGTACCCTCAAAGCGCATTACTAAGCTAAGGATCCTGGGACTAAACACCTCCCTCTGCAACTGGATCCTGGACTTCCTGACGGGCCGCCCCCAGGTAGCGAGGGTAGGTAGCAACACATCTGCCACGCTAATTCCCTGTTCACCCACGACTGCATGGTCTGGCATGACTCCAACACCATCATTAAGTTTGCAGACGACACAACCGTGGTAGGCCTGATCACCGTTCATCATATATGTATAGTTAGTTTAACCATATCTACATGTACATACTACTTCAATCAGCCTGACTAACAGCTGTCTGTATGTAGCCTCGCTACTTTTATAGCCTCGCTACTGTCTATAGCCTCTCTACTGTCTATAGCCTCTCTACTGTCTATAGCCTCTCTACTGTATATAGCCTCGCTACTGTATGTGGCCCCTCTAATGTATGTAGCCTCTCTACTGTATGTAGCCTCTCTACTGTTTATAGCCTCTCTACTGTATATAGCCTTGTTACTGTCTATAGCTTCTATACTGTACATAGCCTCTCTATTGTCTATAGCCTCTCTACTGTATGTAGCCTCTCTACTGTCTAAAGCCACTCTACTGTTATAGCCACTCTACTGTCTATAGCCTCTCTACTGTATATAACCTCTCTACTGTCTATAGCCTCTCTACTGTCTATAGCCTGTCTATAGCCTCTCTACTGTATTTTGTGTCTACTGTATATGGCCTCTCTAGTGTCTATAGCCTCTCTACTGTCTATAGCCTCTCTACTGTATATTGCATCTCTACTGTATATAGCCTCTCTAGTGTCTATAGCCCCTCTAGTGTCTATAGCCTCTCTACTGTCTATAGCCTCTCTACTGTATATATCATCTCTACTGTATATAGCCTCTCTACTGTCTATAGCCTCTCTACTGTATATATCATCTCTACTGTATATAGCCTCTCTACAGTATATAGCATCTCTAATGTATATAGCCTTTCTACTGTCTATAGCATCTCTACTGTATATAGCCTCTCTACTTCTATAGCCTCTCTCCTGTCTATAGCCTCTCTACTGTATGTAGCCTCTCTAATGTATATAGCCTCTCTACTGTCTAAAGCCTCTCTACTGTATGTAGCCTATCTACTGTCTATAGCCTGTCTATAGCCTCTCTACTGTCTATAGCCTCTCTACTGTATATAGCCTCTCTACTGTATATAACCTCTCTACTGTCTATAGCCTCTCTACTCTATTTTGCATCTCTAATGTATATAGCCTCTTTAGTGTCTATAGCCTCTCATAGTGTCTATAGCCTCTCTACTGTCTATAGCCTCTCTACTGTATATAGCCTCTCTACTGTATATAACCTCTCTACTGTCTATAGCCTCTCTAATGTATTTTGCATCTCTACTGTATATAGCCTCTCTAGTGTCTATAGCCTCTCTAGTGTCTATAGCCTCTCTACTGTATTTTGCATCTCTACTGTATATAGCCTCTTTAGTGTCTATAGCCTCTCTACTTTCTATAGCCTCTTTAATGTCTATAGCCTGTCTGTAGCCTCTCTACTGTATATGGCATCTCTACTGCATATAGCCTCTATAATGTCTATAGCCTCTCTACTCTATGTAGCCTCTCTACTGTCTATAGACTCTCTACTGTATATAGCATCTCTACTGTCTATAGCCTCTCTAGTGTCTATAGCCTCTCTACTGTCTATAGCCTCTCTACTGTCTATAGCCTGTCTATAGCCTCTCTGCTGTCTATAGCCTCTCTAAAGTGTATAGCATCTCTACTGTATATAGCCTTTCTACTGTCTATAGCCTCTCTAGTGTCTATAGCCTCTCTACTGTATATAGCCTCTCTACTGTCTATAGCCTCTCCACTGTCTATAGCCTCTCTACTGTATATAGCATCTCTACTGTCTATAGCCTCTCTACTGTCTATAGCCTCGCTACTGTCTATAGCCTCTCTACTGTCTATAGCCTCTCTACTGTCTATATACTCTCTACTGTATATAGCCTCTCTACTGTCTATAGCCTCTCTACTGTCTATAGCCTCGCTACTGTCTATAGCCTCTCTACTGTCTATAGCCTCTCTACTGTATATTGCATCTCTACTGTATATAGCCTCTCTAGTGTATATAGCCTCTAGTGTCTATAGCCTCTCTACTGTCTATAGCCTGTCTATAGCCTCTCTACTGTCTATAGCCTCTCTACAGTATATAGCATCTCTACTGTATATAGCCTTTCTACTGTCTATAGCCTCTCTACTGTCTATAGCCTCTCTACTGTATATAGCCTCTCTACTGTCTATAGCCTCTCCACTGTCTATAGCCTCTCTACTGTATATTGCATCTCTACTGTATATAGCCTCTCTAGTGTATATAGCCTCTAGTGTCTATAGCCTCTCTACTGTCTATAGCCTGTCTATAGCCTCTCTACTTCTTCACAACGCTTGTCTTTTTGGGTGGACCAATTCAGTTTGTCTGTGATGTGTACGCCGAGGAACTTAAAACTTACTACCCTCTCCACTACTGTTCCATCGATGTGGATATGGGGGTGCTCCCTCTGCTGTTTTCTGAAGTCCACAATCATCTCCTTAGTTTTGTTGACGTTGAGTGTGAGGTTATTTTCCTGACACCACACTCCGAGGGCCCTCACCTCCTCCCTGTAGGCCGTCTCGTCGTTGTTGGTAATCAAGCCTACCACTGTAGTGTCGTCCGCAAACTTGATGATTGTGTTGGAGGCGTGCATGGCTACGCAGTCGTGGGTGAACAGGGAGTACAGGAGAGGGCTCAGAACGCACCCTTGTGGGGCCCCAGTGTTGAGGATCAGCGGGCTGGAGCCTCTCCACTGTATATAGCCTCTCTACTGTCCATAGCCTATCTACTGTATATAGCCTCTACCGTTATAGCCTCTCTACTGTCTATAGCCTCTCTACTGTTATAGCCTCTCTACTGTTATAGCCTCTGCTGTATATAGCCTCTCTACTGTTATATCCTCTCTACTGTCTATTGCCTCTCTACTGTCTATAGCCTCTCTACTGTCTATAGCCTCTCTACTGTATATAGCCTCTCTACTGTATGTAACCTGTCTTTATACTGTTGTTTTATTTCTTTACCTACCTATTGTTCACCTAATACCTTTTTTGCACTATTGGTTAGAGCCTGTAAGTAAGCATTTCACTGTAAGGTGTACACCTGTTGTATTCGGCGCACGTGACAAATAAACGTTGATTTGTTTTGATTCTCTGGGGTGACCCATGTCACTGTCAGTGCCAAGAAGTCAAGGGACTTAGGCTGAGATGAACTCAGTATTGTTGACCACAGATCGGCAGTTCTAAACGCTTCCAGAAACTAGGGATTCCACATGGGTTGTGCACGCAGGGTACACGAAATTAGAAGGGTTGCAGTCAAGAGGTGGGGAGCATCTGTAAAGCTTAAAGGGAGAAGAACTGGGATAGAAAACACACACAGTTCACAAAGCTACAAAAGAGTAAAATGAGATCATCTGTAAATTACTAGGTAAGATACTAAAGTGAGAGAGTGTTGTGGAGCCTTCCTACTTTCCTTCCTCAAATAACTCATCAGAAACGTTTTGGTAACAGTCTTAGTTATGCGACGAAACCGCCGCTTACAGCTGCCGCAGTGAAAACAGGGAAGACTGAAGTACTAATAACAATTGCTAATTGACTTGCAAAGGTGAAGAGCACACCTCCCTGTATTAACTGCTGATTGCCTAGGAGAGAAGAAACCACTCCCCCCTCCAATATGGCAGGTAGACTAGTGGTCAGAGCGTTGGTCCAGTAACTGAAAGGTTGCTAGATCGAATCCCTGAACTGACAAGGTAAAAATCTGTCATTCTGCCCCTGAACAAAGCAGTTAACCCACTCTTCCTAGGTTGTCATTGTGAATAAGAATTTGGCCTTAACTGACTTGCCTAGCTAAATAAAGGTTATACAGAAACGTATTACCAAAATAACAACAGTCACAAATTGGCATGCCACTTAATCCTGGTTGATGTATCAACTATCAACAAAGCAAGTTGATAGCAGTCAGAATATCACACACCAAATAGGCGACTGGGAAGAAAGGCGTCACTTAAAGAAATGATCCTAGATAGGTAAAAGACAGTACTAGACAAAGCTAATCTCCTTCAAGATAGACAATGCTAACTAGTTCAGACCTGATCTCTATTTTAAGAGACTAGTTCTGAAAATGTTAGCTTGGACTATTCTGCTAGAGATTAGTTCTGAAGCTGTTGGCTCTCTATATTCTACCAAAGATATATTCTGAGCCTGTTAGCTCTGTCTATTCTGTAAAACAATGCTAACGGGTTCAGATCTAATCTCTATCTTGAAAGAGAATAGTTCTGAACCTGTTAGCTTTGTTTATTCTGTTAGAGATTAGTTCTGAACCTGTTAGCTCTGTCTATTCTGTTAGAGATGAATTCTCCTAGCTGTGCTATTGTGCAGGTCACCTTCGAGCAGACAATGCAGATTTTAAGGGCGTTTTCCCCAATGTTTGCGAAGATCACATTAACGTAAATGCTGCAGATGTCAGCGCAATCGGAATCTGTCAAGCTCGCTGTAAATGGTAGAAGGTATACATTTCTGACTATGTGTGTGTGTGTGTGTGTGTGTGTGTGTGTGTGTGTGTGTGTGTGTGTGTGTGTGTGTGTGTGTGTGTGTGTGTGTGTGTGAAATGTGTATGTTTTGCAGCGGACCCTCCCTTCAGTGCGTACCCTGCTGTGATTGGAGCAGCCATTGGAGGGATGCTCATCGCTGCCATAGCAACCGTTCTGCTTTTCATGTACATCATCCGCAACCGCAATAACAACCCCCGTACGTACACAAACACTACAAATTCACACTAAATACTCAAACACTACACACACACACAAACACTATACACAAACTCAGATACATCATTCATTGAATCAGATGGCTCATTCATCAGAATACCCACTGATATTGCCAATTTCATTGTCAAGATTAGCAAATTTAGACATGACATGCAAGCAACAAACACTTCACAAGTATAATTGATCAAATTATGAAAGACAAGAATTGTAATTTTGAATTCCGTTGTCTATCAAAAATGACAAGCCACCGGGGTCTGACAACTTGGATGGAAAATTACCTAGGATAATATTTGCCATATCTTCAATCTAAGCCTAGTAGAAAGTATGTGCCCTGAGGTCAAGAGGGAAGCTAAAGTCATTCCGCTACCCAAGAATAGTAAAGACCCCTTTACTGGCTCAAATAGCCAAACAATCAGCTTGTTACCAACCCTTAGTAAACTTTTAAGAAATATTGTGTTTGATCAGATACAATGCTATTTTACTGTACACAAATTGACAACACATTTTCAGCATGCTTATAGGGAAGGACATTCAACAAGCACAGCACTTACACAAATGACTGATGATTGGCTGAGATAAATTGATGATAAAAAGATTGTAGGGGCTGTTTTGTTAGACTTCAGTGTGGCTTTTGATATTATCGATCATAGTCTGCTACTGGAAAAACGTGTGATATGGCTTTACACCCCGCTATATTGTGGATAAAGAGTTACTTGTCTAACAGAACACAGAGGGTGTTCTTTAATGGAAGCCTCTCCAACATAATCCAGGTAGAATCAGGAATTCCCCAGGGCAGCTGTCTAGGCCCCTTACATTTTTGAATCTTTACAAATGACCTGCCACTGGCTTTGAGTAAAGTGTGTCTATGTATGCGGATGACTCAACACTATACACGCCAGCTACTACAGCGAGTGAAATCACTGCAACACTCAAGAACAGACTATGGTGGGCGCAAAGTACTATGTAAAGCCCTTGGCTACATGGAACTCTTTTCCACATCAGTAGAATCAGATTTATCAGATAAAAATACACCCTATGGAACAGCGGAACTGTGAAGAGACACACACGCACAGAAACACGCTTACACACATGTACACATGGATTTTGTATTGTAGATATCTGGTTGAAGGCCTGAGGGAACACACTTAATGTGTTGTGAAAAGTGTGTCGAAATGTAATGTAACATTTTTAATTGCATATAACTGCCTTAATGTTGCAGGACCCAAGAAAACTCTAACCCTATCCATCCGGTTAATGGTAACTCTAACCGTCAATTGAATGTAAACTCTAACCATCCAGTTAATATAAACTCTAACCATCCAGTTAATGTAAACTCTAATCATCCAGTTAATATAAACTCTAATCATCCAGTTAATGTAAAGTCTAACCATTAATTTAATGTAAACTCTAACCATCCAGTTAATGTAACTCTAACACTAGCCATCTAGTTAATGTAAACACTAACTCTAACCCTCCAGTTAATGTGAACTCTAACCATTCAGTTAATGTAAACTCTAATCATCCAGTTAATGTAAACTGTAACTCTAACCATCCAGTTAATGTAAACTCTAACCATCCAGTTAATGTAAACTCTAACCATCCAGTTAATGTAAACTCTAAACATCCAGTTAATGTAAACTCTAACCATCCAGTTAATGTAAACTCTAACCATCCAGTTAATGTAAACCCTAACCCTCCAGTTAATGTAAACTCTAACTCTAACCATCCAGTTAATGTAAACTCTAACCATGCGGTTAATGTAAACTCTAAACATCCAGTTAATGTAAACTCTAACCATCCAGTTAATATAAACTCTAATCATCCAGTTAATGTAAACTCTAACCATCCAGTTAATGTACACTTTAACCCTAACCATCCAGTTAATGTAAACTCTAACCATCCAGTTAATATAAACTCTAACCATCCAGTTAATGTAAACTCTAACCATCCAGTTAATGTAAACTCTAACCATCCAGTTAATGTAAACTCTAACCATCCAGTTAATATAAACTCTAACCATCCAGTTAATGTAAACTCTAACCATCCAGTTAATGTACACTCTAACCCTAACCATCCAGTTAATGTAAACTCTAACCATCCAGTTAATATAAACTCTAACCATCCAGTTAATGTAAACTCTAACCATGCGGTTAATGTAAACTCTAACCATCCAGTTAATGTAAACTCTAACCATCCAGTTAATGTACACTCTAACCCTAACCATCCAGTTAATGTAAACTCTAACCATCCAGTTAATGTAAACTCTAACCATCCAGTTAATGTAAACTCTAACTCTAACCATCCAGCTAATGTAAACTCTAACTCTAACCATCCAGTTAATGTAAACTCTAACCTAACCATCCAGTTAATGTAAACTCTAACCCTAATTAGCATGCTGACCCTGACTAACATGATGACCCTGACTAGCATGCTGATCCTGACCCTGACTAGCATGCTGATCCTGACCCTAACTAGCATGATGACCCTGAAACTAACTACCATGAAGAACCTGACCTTAACTAGTATGATGAC
The DNA here is from genome assembly GCF_013265735.2 of Oncorhynchus mykiss. Taxonomy (NCBI): domain Eukaryota; kingdom Metazoa; phylum Chordata; class Actinopteri; order Salmoniformes; family Salmonidae; genus Oncorhynchus; species Oncorhynchus mykiss. The sequence goes on from NW_023493705.1 coordinate 322,499, forward strand.
CCTGACCCCAGGGGCACACATTGTGTAGTGAAATTTGTGAATGTATTGTAATGTTTTGCTGGACCCTAGGAAGAGTAGCTGCTGCCTTGCCAGAAGCAAATGGGGATCCATAGTAAATACAAATACATTATGACCCTGACTAGCATGCTGACACAGTTCAGGAGTTTCCATGATTGAGTCTTTGAATGAAGAGATTCGAATAAAACTGTCCAGTTTGACCCTGACCAGAAGTTATCAGGATACAACAACAGTTTAATCTGACCCTGACCAGGAGTTATCAGGATACAACAACAGTTTAATCTGACCCTGACCAGGAGTTATCAGGATACAACAACAGTTTAATATCTGACCTTAACTCTCTTGTCTCTAAACAGGACTCCATGACATGCTGTTTGGAATGTGAGTATGGAGTCACACAGGCCATGTGTAAAACATGAGTATACATTATTTGTGTATGTAACACAGGTGTGTGCATATATATATAATGTGGGTATCATGTGTATTTTGTGTGTGTGTGTGTGTGTATACAGTGCCTTGCGAAAGTATTCGGCCCCCTTGAACTTTGCGACCTTTTGACACATTTCAGGCTTCAAACATAAAGATATAAAACTGTATTTTGTGAAGAATCAATAACAAGTGGGACACAATCATGAAGTGGAACGACATTTATTGTATATTTCAAACTTTTTTAACAAATCAAAAACTGAAAAATTGGGCGTGCAAAATTATTCAGCCCCCTTAAGTTAATTCTTTGTAGCGCCACCTTTTGCTGCGATTACAGCTGTAAGTCGCTTGGGGTATGTCTCTATCAGTTTTGCACATCGAGAGACTGACATTTTTTCCCATTCCTCCTTGCAAAACAGCTCGAGCTCAGTGAGGTTGGATGGAGAGCATTTGTGAACAGCAGTTTTCAGTTCTTTCCACAGATTCTCGATTGGATTCAGGTCTGGACTTTGACTTGGCCATTCTAACACCTGGATATGTTTATTTTTGAACCATTCCATTGTAGATGTTGCTTTATGTTTTGGATCATTGTCTTGTTGGAAGACAAATCTCCGTCCCAGTCTCAGGTCTTTTGCAGACTCCATCAGGTTTTCTTCCAGAATGGTCCTGTATTTGGCTCCATCCATCTTCCCATCAATTTTAACCATCTTCCCTGTCCCTGCTGAAGAAAAGCAGGCCCAAACCATGATGCTGCCACCACCATGTTTGACAGTGGGGATGGTGTGTTCAGCTGTGTTGCTTTTACGCCAAACATAACGTTTTGCATTGTTGCCAAAAAGTTCAATTTTGGTTTCATCTGACCAGAGCACCTTCTTCCACATGTTTGGTGTGTCTCCCAGGTGGCTTGTGGCAAACTTTAAACAACACTTTTTATGGATATCTTTAAGAAATGGCTTTCTTCTTGCCACTCTTCCATAAAGGCCAGATTTGTGCAATATACGACTGATTGTTGTCCTATGGACAGAGTCTCCCACCTCAGCTGTAGATCTCTGCAGTTCATCCAGAGTGATCATGGGCCTCTTGGCTGCATCTCTGATCAGTCTTCTCCTTGTATGAGCTGAAAGTTTAGAGGGACGGCCAGGTCTTGGTAGATTTGCAGTGGTCTGATACTCCTTCCATTTCAATATTATCGCTTGCACAGTGCTCCTTGGGATGTTTAAAGCTTGGGAAATCTTTTTGTATCCAAATCCGGCTTTAAACTTCTTCACAACAGTATCTCGGACCTGCCTGGTGTGTTCCTTGTTCTTCATGATGCTCTCTGCGCTTTTAACGGACCTCTGAGACTATCACAGTGCAGGTGCATTTATACGGAGACTTGATTACACACAGGTGGATTGTATTTATCATCATTAGTCATTTAGGTCAACATTGGATCATTCAGAGATCCTTACTGAACTTCTGGAGAGAGTTTGCTGCACTGAAAGTAAAGGGGCTGAATAATTTTGCACGCCCAATTTTTCAGTTTTTGATTTGTTAAAAAAGTTTGAAATATCCAATAAATGTCGTTCCACTTCATGATTGTGCACCACTTGTTGTTGATTCTTCACAAAAAAATACAGTTTTATATCTTTATGTTTGAAGCCTGAAATGTGGCAAAAGGTCCCAAAGTTCAAGGGGGCCGAATACTTTTGCAAGGCACTGTATACAGTTGAAGTCGGAAGTTTACACCTGCACTTAAGATAGTCTCAGAGGTCCGTCAAAAGCGCAGAGAGCATCATGAAGAACAAGGAACACACCAGGCAGGTCCGAGATACTGTTCGCAAGGCACTGTGTATATATTCAGCAAATTTAACATGTGTAAATATTTGTATGTACATAAGATTCAACAACTGAGACATAAACTGAACAAGTTCCACAGACATGGAATTATGTGTCCCTGAACAAAGGGGGGGTCAAAATCAAAAGAAAGTCAGAAAAAAGTCAGTATCTTCAGTGCATCTCCTCCTCGTGGACTGCACCAGAATTGCCAGTTCTTGCTGTGAGATGCTACCCCACTCTTCCACCAAGGCATCTGCAAGTTCCCGGACATTTCTGGGGGGATTGGCCCTAGCCCTCACCCTCCGATCCAACAGGTCCCAGACGTGCGCAATGTGATTGAGATACGGGCTCTTCGCTGGCCATAGCAGAACACTGACATTCCTGTCTTGTAGGAAATCACGCACAGAACAAGCAGTATGGCTGGTGGCATTGTCACGCTGGAGGGTCATGTCAGGATGAGCCTGCAGGAAGGGTACCACATGAGGGAGGAGGATGTCTTCCCTGTAATGCACAGCTTTGAGATTGCCTGCAATGACAAGTTCAGTCCAATGATTCTGTAACACACCGCCCCAGACCATGACCTCCAAATCGATCCCGCTCCAGGGTACAGGCCTTGGTGTAACGATCATTACTTCGACGATTAAAAAGAATTCGACAATCACCCCTGGTGAGACAAAACTGCGACTTGTCAGTGAAGAGCACGTTTTGCCAGTCCCGTCTGGTCCAGCGACGGTGGGTTTATGCCCATAGGTAACGTTGTTGCCGGTGATGTCTGGTGAGGGAGGACCTGTCTCACAACAGGCCTACAAGCCCTCAGTCCAGCCTCTCTCAGCCTATTGCGGACAGTCTGAGCACTGATGGAGGAATTCTGCGTTCCTGGTGTAACCTGGGCAGTTGTTGTTGCCATCCTGTACCTGTCACGCAGGTGTGATGTTCAGATGTACCGATCCTGTGCAGGTGTTTTAACACGTGGTCTGCCACTGCGAGGACGATCAGCTGTCCGTCCTGTCTCCCTGTAGCGCTGTCTTACGCGTCTCACAGTACGGACATTGCAATTTATTGCCCTGGCCACATCTGCAGTCCTCATGCCTCCTTGCAGCATGCCTAAGGCACATTCACGCAGATGAGCAGGAACGCTGGGCATCTTTCTTCTGGTATTTTTCAGAGTCAGTAGAAAGGCCTCTTTAGTGTCCTAAGTTTTCATTACTGTGACCTTAATTGCCTACCGTCTGTAAGCTGTTAGTGTCTTAACGACTGTTCCACAGGTGCATGTTCATTAATTGTTTATGGTTCATTGATCAATCATGGGAAACAGTGTTTAAACCCTTTACAATGAAGATATTTGATATGTATAAGTTATTTGGATTTTTACGAATTCTCTTTGAAAGACAGGGTTGTGTTTTTTTGAGTTTATATATATAATGTATGTATAATGTGTATATAATATGTGTATATATATATATATTTAAATAATGTGTGCGTGTGTAGGCAGCACAGCCGGTCCAGGGAGAACATCAACCTCCCTGATGATGAGGTGATGGCAGGAGTTGACGGAGAGGGAGGAGCTACAGAACATTGCCCCTCCCCTAGCCCAGGTAACCTAATGTCTAATTAACATAACGAGACAATCTCCCAACAGGCCTATGTCATTTTTTTTTATTTTACTAGGCAAGTCAGTTAAGAACAAATTCTTATTTTCAATGACAGCCTAGGAACAGTGGGTTAACTGCCTGTTCAGGGGCAGAACGACAGATTTGTTCCTTGTCAGCTCGGGGGTTTGAACTCGCAACCACTAGGCTACCCTTCAGCCCCAAAGTAGTAATCGCTCCGTGATTGGTTGCCACAATTCTATAATGTTTGTCTAATTTCAGTTTGAGACAGAACAAAACAAGTGTAGAATATTTACATTGTAGTCATTTAGCAGATGCTCTAATTCAGAGCATATCATTGTATACCCAAACCGCTGTGAAATATATTTTCAATAACCTAAAATATTGTGTTTGAAGCTGATGTATCAAACACAAACTAAGACAAAACCAAATTTACATATAGAGCACATAGAACAGATCTACCTCTTCTTAGACTTGCTTACAATGAGAATAACAGATCTATAACTAACATTTCTGTGAATTTTGGTCACTTAACCCAAAAAGTTATATTCTGGAAGTTACTGGGTTTGGAGTTCGTTATAACCAATTTATTGATGTGATTATGATAGGCTATAGGTAAAGGCCCTATTGGGCACATATCTTTAACACGTTAATAAATCCAATCAGTTCTATGATAAATTAATCTTCTGTTCTCTAGGTCCATCCATGTCCTCTCCTAGGGCTGCCTCCCCAGTCTCCCCTCTACCCGCTGAGGACAACGAACCTGTCAACGTCACCATCACTGTCATGGCAACAGGCTGAAGATTTCACACATCCATACATACTGGATAATGCTGCGTTCATAACAAGTGGGAAACTCGGCAAATACAATTTGTATTAAAAGTACAGCTATCATGCTCAAAAACATTATAGTGTTCAAATACTATACTAATAGATCATTTTTCATGAATAATCTTTTGCTGTTGCATTTAACTTCCAAAAATGCTGTTATCAAGGTAATTTCCTTAGTATGTGATGTCAGAGTTCAGCATGTGGGAGAAGTCGAAGCTCAGAGATGATAGACGAGTTTCCCACTAGTAATTACCAGTTGGAAGGGCGTGCATGTGTATTTTTCCAAGTCATATGCTGGTATTTACAAATATAGGAGATGGTGTGAATGCAGCCTAAGCACCTGTCTGTTCTGCCTTCCAGGTTGAAATAAAGTACAGTTCTTACCACAAATCATTTTATTTGATACAAAATAATGGTTACACAACAACTCGAGACAGACCTATACCGACAGAGACCTTTACCGAGACATTTCCTGAATTGATGTGATAATAATAAAGTACAGAAACGTTCATAACATTGTGCACCACCATCTTTTTTAATTCTCATTTAAACTACTAGTTTGATGGTTGTAGTTATCAATTGGGACAATTGACAATCACCCATATTAACACACTTCATTTCAAACTTGACATTTCTCTAGTAAAAAGGCTACTTATAATGAATCAATTCAACAAAATGCCTGTGATTAGTTATCAGTATGGTCGGTGAGGATCATTTGTTTATGGTCCCAGCTGTAGCAGCTACTGCAACTACACACACCATATGTGTTACTATCCTTGTGGGGACCTGAAATGTATTTCATTCGAAATCCTTTCCCCTAGACCATTTTAAGCCATCCTCACAGGGACCTGGGATATGTCCCCGTGAATGAGAATTATCCTGGTGGGGAATTTTGGGGATTTCCGGTACGCATGAGGATAGTAAAACACACGCACACTGCCTGATGTCTTCTGGTGTGTGTTCCATGACGTAGATGGCAACTGATCATGTGACAGGAAGTGGTATTCTCTGGGTACTGATGATGTCACTTAGCTTCTGTTTGATCTTCAGGAAGAGACGCTTAAACTCCAGACCATCGCCCTATAACACACACACTATCAGTATCCATGAAGTGATGCAGGATACTGCAAAGATCGGCAGATATAGTCAGAGTACATTCACAGTTGTATTACACACACGTCCGTATCCCCTACCTTGGATAGTCTGAAGTCCAGTAAAACTCTCTCGTCCAGCTCCATCAGATGAACCTTGAATATCAACTTATTGTTCCGTCTATCCAGAGTACTGACCGTTACCTGGGAAACAGACACGCAACAAGGGTTAAAGGGGTGTGCACCTGGTTTGATAAGATGTGTGTGACTGGTGGGATATGAACTAGGGCGGGACCACATGTCATATACCTGGTGGGATATGAACTAGGGCGGGACCACAAGGCCGACATGTCATATAACTTGTGGGATATGAACTAGGGCGGGACCACATGTCATATACCTGGTGGGATATGAACTAGGACGGGGCCACATGGCCGACATGTCATTTAACTGGTGGGATATGAACTAGGGCGGGGCCACATGGCCGACATGTCATATAACCGGTGGGATATGAACTAGGACGGGGCCACATGGCCGACATGTCATTTAACTGGTGGGATATGAACTAGGGCGGGGCCACATGGCTGAAATGTTATATAACTGGTGGGATATGAACTAGGACGGGGCCACATGGCCGACATGTCATTTAACTTGCAACCAGAAAATGGAGTGATTTCTGCATAATGTATCTTTAAATCACGGTCACAACATTTAGAATAATTTAGCTAGTTATTCTGCCTATTTAATGGAGTCATGCGAGAGCACAGGGATATCAAACATTAGGAAATATGTTTTCATTTATGGTAGACGCTCAGCTCAGTCAGGTCAGTTAAGGGACAATCTCTTCCTTCAAAGACACTCTTACTGACGGTTGTGGCTGCTTCGTGTGATGTTTTGTTGTCTCTACCTTCTTGCCCTTCATTCAGTTGTCTGTGCCCAATAATGTTTGTACCATGTTTTGTGCTGCTACCATGTTGTGATGCTACCATGTTGTTGTCATGTTGTGTTGCTACCATGCTGTGTTGTCATGTGGTGATGCCTTGCTTTGTTGTGGTCTTAAGTCTCTATGTTGTGGTGTCTAGCTGGTTGTGATGTGTGTTTTGTCCTATATTTTTAATCCTAGCCCCAGCAAGAAGCCTTTTGGAAGGCAGTCATTGTAAATAAGAATTTGTTCTTAACCGACTTGCCTAGTTAAATAAAGATGAAATTTGCGTACAATGTTGAATTGCCCTCACTGCTGCTCGATCAGCCTACTTTTCAGACCTGATTGAGAAAAATAAAAAATAAAATGTATTTTTGACAGTCTCAAGGCTAACTTAAAAGCAGCATTACCCAAGTGAGGATGGCCTTCACTTCAGCAGTGATGAATTCATGAACTTCTTTGACAAAAAAATCATGATCATTAGAAAGCAAATTACAGACTCCGCTTTGATTCTGCGTATTTCTCCAAAACTCAGTTGTCCTGATTCAGCACAGAACTGCCAGGACCTAGAATCAATGGTGACACTCAAGATTGTTTATCCAGTATTTCAACACATTCACAAAAATAGTCACGGCCTCTAAACCTTGCAGCTGCCTACTGGACCCTATTCCAACTAAACTACTGAAAGAGCTACTTCCTGTGCTTGGCCTTCCCATGTTGAACATAGGGAGGACCCCATTCCGTCGACTGGTCGATTGTTTAGGCTGTTGGTCGACCGAGATATCTTCAGTCGAGCAGTCGCGTAAAGAAAATACAAAATAATTAATGGGGCACAACACACTTATCTGATTTGCACCTGTTTCAGTGGACTAATCCATTGTGGGGGCCACTGATTCAGTGAACATCAAGCCTCATGCAACGGCAAAATGTCGGACAGAGCAATTTCACAGATGCAGATGTTTTTAATCTTCGATATGCTGTAAAAGGCTTCACATGTTTTTCTTCATTAAAACAGCCTGGTACCTACTAACCAGCCTGGTATTACTTATTTAGTGTTTACACTGTTCCAAACGGGGAAAAAAAACATATCGTAATCTACCACCATCTGTTTGCACATATGCACGCTGCGCTTGCTCATGTAACTTCCTTTTCTTGATCTCCTTCTAATTGTTATTACAATTATGATGATCATTAAAATAATTAGTAATGTCGTTATCATTAGTAGGCTCTGTATAGTAGCCTTGTATAACCACCATGTCATTATCATTAGTAGACTGTATAGAACCACCATGTCATTATCATTAGTAGACTGTATAGAACCACCATGTCATTATCATTAGTAGACTCTGTATAGAACCACCATGTCATTATCATTAGTAGACTGTATAGAACCACCATGTCATTATCATTAGTAGACTGTATAGAACCACCATGTCATTATCATTAGTAGACTCTGTATAGAACCACCATGTCATTATCATTAGTAGACTGTATAGAACCACCATGTCATTATCATTAGTAGGTTCTGTATAGAACCACCATGTCATTATCATTAGTAGACTCTGTATAGAACCACCATGTCATTATCATTAGTAGACTCAGTATAGAACCACCATGCCATTATCATTAGTAGACTCAGTATAGAACCACCATGCCATTATCATTAGTAGGTTCTGTATAGAACCACCATGTCATTATCATTAGTAGACTCAGTATAGAACCACCATGCCATTATCATTAGTAGGTTCTGTATAGAACCACCATGCCATTATCATTAGTAGACTGTATAGAACCACCATGTCATTATCATTAGTAGGTTCTGTATAGAACCACCATGTCATTATCATTAGTAGGCTCTGTATAGAACCACCATGTCATTATCATTAGTAGACTCTGTATAGAACCACCATGCCATTATCATTAGTAGACTCAGTATAGAACCACCATGCCATTATCATTAGTAGACTCAGTATAGAACCACCATGCCATTATCATTAGTAGGTTCTGTATAGAACCACCATGCCATTATCATTAGTAGACTCTGTATAGAACCACCATGTCATTATCATTAGTAGACTCTGTATAGAACCACCATGTCATTATCATTAGTAGACTCTGTATAGAACCACCATGTCATTATCATTAGTAGACTCTGTATAGAACCACCATGTCATTATCATTAGTAGGTTCTGTATAGCAGCCTTGTATAACCACCATTGAGCTGTAGGCCTAAGAGCGCATCCTGTTTAGTATACCGTAACTTAGGCCTATATTTCAATATATAGGCTACTGTATCTATCAATCATTCGTTTATGCCATCACAGCACATGCGAGACATTCATGCTTTGAAATACAATTAAGCATTTTAGTTGAATTTAAATAACAAAGGGAGCTTTGAACAATTAGCCTAAACAATAAATAAAACGCAATTCACAAATGCATGCAACCGTTTTTAGTCTGCTGTAATGAAGGCTTAACATCTCTGTGCACAGAAAACATTTAAACGTGTTAACCCTCGCAAGGCTTCAGGCCCAGACGGCATCCCAAGCCGCGCCCTCAGAGCATGCGCAGACCAGCTGGCTGGTGTGTTTACGGACATATTCAATCAATCCTTATCCCAGTCTGCTGTTCCCACATGCTTCAAGAAGGCCACCAGTGTCCCTGTTCCCAAGAAAGCTAAGGTAACTGAGCTAAAAGACTACCGCCCCGTAGCACTCACTTCCGTCATCATGAAGTGCTTTGAGAGACTAGTCAAGGACCATATCACCTCCACCCAACCTGGCACCCTAGACCCACTCCAATTTGCTTACTGTCCAAATAGGTCCACAGACAATGCAATCTCAACCACACAGCACACTGCCCTAACCCATCTGGACAAGAGGAATACCTATGTGAGAATGCTGTTCAGCGACTACAGCTCAGCATTTAACACCATAGTACCCTCCAAACTTGTCATCAAGCTCCCTGGGTCTCGACCCCGCCCTGTGCAACTGGGTCCTGGACTTCCTGACGGGCCGCCCCCTGGTGAGGGTAGGTAACATCTCCACCCCACTGATCCTCAACACTGGGGCCCCACAAGGGTGCGTTCTGAGCCCTCTCTTGTACTCCCTGTTCACCCACAACTGCGCGGCCATGCACACCTCCAACTCAATCAAGTTTGCAGACGACAACAGCAGTAGGCTTGATTACCAACAATGACGAGACGGCCTACAGGGAGGAGGTGAGGGCCCTCGGAGTGTGGTGTCAGGAAAACAACCTCACACTCAACGTCAACAAAACTAAGGAGATGATTGTGGACTTCAGGAAACAGCAGAGGGAGCAGCCCCCTATCCACATCAATGGGACAGTAGTGGAGAGGGTAGTAAGTTAAGTTCCTCGGCGTACACATCACAGACAAACTGAATTGGTCCACCCACACAGACAGCATCGTGAAGAAGGCGCAGCAGCGCCTCTTCAACCTCGGGAGGCTGAAGAAATTCAGCTCGTCACCAAAAGCACTCAAACTTCTACAGATGCACAATCGAGAGCATCCTGTCGGGCTGTATCACCCACCGCCTGGTACGGCAACTGCTCCGCCCACAACCGTAAGGCTCTCCAGAGGGTAGTGAGGTCTGCACAACGCATCACCGGGGGCAAACTACCTGCCCTCCAGGACACCTACACCACCCGATGTCAAAGGAAGGCCATAAAGATCATCAAGGACAACAACCACCCGAGCCACTGCCTGTTCACCCCGCTATCATCCAGAAGGCGAGGTGCAGTACAGGTGCATCAAAGCTGGGACCGAGAGACTGAAAAACAGCTTCTATCTCAAGGCCATCAGACTGTTAGAATGCTGTTCATTGACTATAGCTCAGCCTTCAACACCATAGTACCATCCAAGCTCATCATCAAGCTTGAGACCCTGGGTCTCGACCCCACCCTGTGCAACTGGGTCCTGGACTTCCTGACAGGCCACCTCCAGGTGGTGAAGGTAGGAAACAACATCTCCACTTCGCTGACTCTCAACACTAGGGCCCCACGAGGGTGCGTGCTCAGCCCTCTCCTGTATTCCCTGTTCACCCACAACTGCGCGGCCATGCACACCTCCAACTCAATCAAGTTTGCAGACGACAACAGCAGTAGGCTTGATTACCAACAACGACGAGACGGCCTACAGGGAGGAGGTGTGGTGTCAGGAAAACAACCTCACTCAACGTCAACAAAACAAAGGAGATGATCGTGGACTTCAGGAAACAGCAGAAGGAGCACCCCACTATCCACATTGACGGACAACAGTGGAAAAGGTGGAAAGTTAAAGTTCCTCGGCGTTCACATCACGGACAAACTGAAATGGTCCACCCACACAGACAGTGTGGTGAAGGCGGCACAAACATCTTCTCTCTCAAGGCCGTCAGACTGTTAAACAGCCATCACCAACACAGTGGCTGCTGCCTACATACTGACTCAAATCATTGGCCACTTTAATAAATGGATCACTAGTCACTTTAATAATGTTTACATATCTTGCATTACTCATCTCACATGTATATACTTTATACCATCATGCCTATGCTGCTCTGTCATTGCTCATCCATGTATTTATATATTCTTATTCCATTAATTTACTTGTTTGTGTCTATTAGGTAGTTGATGTGGAATTGTTAGATTACATGTCAGATATTGCTGGACAGTCAGAACTAGAAGCACAAGCATTTCGCTACACTCGCAGTTGTAACCCATATTACCGGCTCTACATTTATTTTTATTTCTATTGCAAATTGTCACTGCAGTTGGATGCATCTCCATTGGCGGGCCGCATTTTACATTCATAAAGCAACATTTTAGCGTTTATAAAGAATGTCTTTACAGGGTTAGATACTCATTTCTAGGGCACAACAGATGTTTCAAAAGTAGCTAGAATCAATATAGGCTGCATCCCTCAAATATTTTCTGGTGCTCCGAACTCTTATTGTTCTCATAACTTCTGTGAATTGGGAGCACCAATGCTACCAACAAAATGTTTTAAATTTATAGCTGTGCGGAGTCAGACAAAACTAGTATTTGGTGCAGGTGTATTTGAAAGTGGGTGAGTACCTGGTTGGTGCAGGTGTGTTTGAAGGGGTGTGTGTGTGTGTGTGGGTGTACCTGGTGTGTAATGTAAAAATGGTTGGTGCAGGTATGTCTGAAGGGGTGTGTGTGTGTGTGTGTGTGTACCTGGTTGGTGCAGGTGTGTTTGAAGGTGTGGCCCAGGTCGATACAGATGTCCCTCAGAGCGGAGCAGGAAGCTGAAGAGTCCAGAGTCGTAAAGAACCTCGTCATCCTCCGAACGAGCCGCTGCCACGGGGTCTACACACACACACACGAGCAAGAGACGAGATATGTTTAAAACCAGCAATATTACCTGAACATAAAAACACAAATTATTTCATGTTAAGTCCCATATTCGGTATTACAGACTCGGTCAGGGACAGGTTGAAAATGTCAGTGAAAACACTTTCCAGGTGGTCCGCACATGCTTTGAGTGCACGTCCTGGTAATCTGTCTGACCCTGCGACTTTGTAAATGTCCTGCTTAAAAAGGTCTTGCTCACATCGGCTACAGAGACCGTGATCACATAGTCATCCAGGACAGCTGGTGCGCTCATGCATGCTTCAGTGTTTCTTGCTTAAAAGCGAGCATAAAAAAGGCATTTAACTCATCTGGTAGGCTCTCGTCACTGGGCAGTTCACGGCTGTGTTTCCCTTTGTAGTCCGTAAAAGTTTAAGCCCTGCCACATCCGACGAGCGTCAGAGCCGGTGTAGTACGATTCAATCTTAGTCCTGTATTGACACTTTGCCTGTTTGATGGCTCGTCTGAGGGTATAGCAGGATTTCTTATGAGCGCCCAGATTAGTGTCCCACTCCTTGAAAGCGGAAGCTCTAGCCTTTAGCTCGGTGCGGGTGTTGCCTGTAATCCATGACTTCTGGTTGGGAAATGTACGTACGGTCACTGTAGGGACAACGTCATCAATGCATATATTGATAAAGCCGGTGACTGAGGTGGTATACACCTCAATGTCATTGGAATATGTTCTGGGATTCATCCAATCTGTGCTAGCAAAAAACAGTCCTGCATAGTAGTATCCGCATCATCTGATCACTTCCGTATTGAACGAGTCACCGGTACGTCCTGCATTTGTTTTTGCTCGCAAGCAGGATACTGGAGGATAGAATTATGTCCAGATTTGCCAAATGGATGGCGAGGGAGTTTTGTACACTTCTCTGTGTTTGGAGTAAAATTTGTCTAGTTTTTCCCCATCTGGTTGCACATGTGATATGCTGGTAGAAATTTGGTAAAACAGAAGTAAGTTTGCTTGCATTAAAGTCCCCGGCCACTAGGAGTGCTGTGTTACTTTTGGTACCTCTGTCAAAATGTGCTTCACATCTCCCCTGATTGAGGATCAAGTCTGTCTTTCAACACAGCCCATGTCTCCTTAAAGTGCCAGAGCGCCGTGCCTGCTCCGCTAGCTCTAGCCTGTCCCGAGGAACCACTGAAGTCACTTGGAGTCTGGGCCGTATCATGTTAGATCCCTCTCATTCTGGCTCATCTGTCCTGAGGAACCACTGGGAGTCTGGACCATATCATGTTAGATCCCCTCTCACTGTCTCTAGTCTGTCCTGAGGAACCACTGAACTCACTGGGAGTCTGGGATTTATCTCCACTCATGCTGCACAGAAGTTAACACATTTGAATAATGCACAGACATGTTAAACTGTTCATTACTGTTACATTAGTGCCACAACACTTTACAATGCAAGACGACAACTGTAGCTTCCAGCTTTGTGGGCTAACTTCCTTTGCTAGTATACAGCTGAAGCTAACATCAATTCACATACCGTGTGTATCATAACAAGGTACTAGGGTATCACAAACACAAAATATTGCTGATTTCAAAGCTGATTGTCACCAAAAATGTTAATTCACTTTCTCCCCCCTGGCTCACATCTGGCTCACCAGTCAAGCTCATCTTTGCTCGAGTAATTTGTCACATGCACCAAATACAACAGTGAAAGCCCTTAACCAAGAGTTGAGAAAAATAACAAAAATAAAAGTAGCAAATAATTAAAGAGCAGCAGTAAAATAACAATAGTGAGGCTATATATAGGGGGCACCGGTTAGTCAAGGTGCATTTTTGACTCGTGGGACAGCAATCTTATTCCAAATGAAGGGAAACAGATTAGTAAAAACAAAGTCAAATTAATTGTATGATTGATTAATTAAATGCATACATTCAAGTAATGTCAAAGGTAATGATATTGAACTCTACAGATCTGTCTGTATCAAGTCCTACTCTATGAGGGTATCATTCCAGTATCGAGATGGTATCATTGTGGTGTTGAGTATTGTGATGGTATCATTCCGGTATCGAGATGGTTTTGGTATCGAGTAGGAATTGATTTGGTATTGAGTATCGAGATGATTTCGTTTTGGCATCGCTTTGGTATCGAGATGGTATCGTGAGACTAACCTGTGTTGGGTTCTGAGAATATGAAATGTTACTTATTCATGTCACTGATGGAGTGCTAAGGTTGAAGGGTCTACACCAGAAGTTAAGGGTTATAGGAGGAAGGTACAGTTGAAGTTGGAAGTTCACATTCACTTAGGTTGGAGTCATTAAAACTAGTTTTTCAACCACTCCACAAATTTCTTGTTAACAAACTATAGTTTTGGCAAGTCGGTTAACACATCTACTTTGTGCATGACAAGTAAATCTTTCAACAATTGTTTAGACATTATTTCACTTATAATTCACTGTATCACAATTCCAGTGGGTCAGAAGTTTACATACACTAAGTTGACTGTGCCTTTAAACTGCTTGGAAAATTCCAGAAAATGATGTCATGGCTTTAGAAGCTTCTGATAGGCTAATTGACATAATTTGAGTCAATTGGAGGTGTACCTGTGGATGTATTTCAAGGCCTACCTTCAAACTCAGTGCCTCTTTGCTTGACATCAAGGGATAATCAAAAGAAGTCAGCCAACACATCAGAAAAACATTTGCCCTTCAGGTGTGTGTGCTTAGTCCCCTCCTGTACTCCCTGTTCACCCAAGACTGCGTGGCCAAGCACGACTCCAACACCATCATTAAGTTCTGACGACACAACAGTGGTAGGCCTGATCAGACAACAAGACAGCCTATAGGCAGGAGGTCAGAGACCTGGCATTGTGGTGCCAGGAGAACAACCTCTCCCTCAATGTGAGCAAGACAAAGGATCAGATCTTGGACTACAGGAAAAGGAGGGCCGAACACGCCCCCCCTTCACATCGATGGGGCTGAAGTGGAGCGGGTCGAGAGTTTCAAGTTCCTCGGTGTCCACATCACCAACAAACTATCATGGTCCAAACAAACCAAGACAGTCATGAAGAGGCCACGACAACACCTTTTCCCTCCTCAGGAGAATGCAAAGATTTGGCATGGCTCCCCAGATCCTCAAAAAGTTCTACAGCTGCACCATCGAGAAAATCCCAACCGTTTGCATCACCGCCTGGTATGGCAACTGCTCGGCATACAGGGTAGCGCATACAGCCCAGTAGATCACTATGGTCAAGCTTCCTGACATCTAGGACCTATATACTAGGCGGTGTCAGAGGAAGGCCCCAAAAATTGTCAAAAGACTCCAGTCACCCAAGTTACAGCCTGTTCTCTGTTCACCAAGTCTGGTTCCAAAAGGCTCCTTAACTTCTTTGGGACAGGGGCAGTATTTTCACATCCGGATTAAAAGCGTGTCCAAAGTAAACGGCCTGCTACTCAGACCCAGAAGATATCGACTAATAATATGCAATTGGATAGAAAACACTGAAGTTTCTAAAACTTATTTGACAGGCAAAACCCAGAGGACAAACCATTCAGAATTTTGTTTTGTTTTGAGGTCACTCTTTTCAATAGGTCTTCATTGGGAATCTAGATTTCTAATAAACTTTCCTGCAGTTCCTATCGCTTCCACTGGAAGTCAACAGTCTTTAGAAATTGGATGAGGTTTTTCCTTTGAGAAATTAAGTAACACTGTTCAGAATGAGGCTCGAGGGAAGTGAGGGAAGTGCACTCTGAAAGCACGCTCCACTTTGTTTTCCTCCGGTATTGAACGCAGTACATCAGTCTTCAATTTTATTGATTATTTACGTAAAAAAATACCTAAAGTTGTATTACAAAAGTAGTTTGAAATGTTTGGACAATGCTTACAGGTAACTTTTGAGATATTTTGTAGTCACGTCGCGCAAGTAGGAACTGGTGTTTTTCTGGATCAAATAAATTTACATTTTGGATATATATCGACGGAATTAATCGAACAAAAGGACCATTTGTGATGTTTATGGGACATATTGGAGTGCCAACAAAAGAAGCTCGTCAAAGGTAAGGCATGAATTATATTTTTTATATCTGCGTTTTGTGTCGTGCCTGCAGGGTTGAAATATGCTTCTCTCTTTGTTTACTGTGGTGCTATCCTCAGATAATAGCATCGCTTGATTTCGCCGTAAAGCATTTTTGAAATCTGACACATTGACTGGATTCATAACAAGTGTAGATTTAATTTGGTATATTGAATGTGTGATTTCATCAAAGTTACCATCCCACATATCCCAGAGAGGTTAACAGCTTCTACCCCCAAGCCATAAGACTGCTGAACAATTAATAAAACGATCACCCGGACTATTTACATTGAAACCCCCCCTTTGTTTTTACACTGCTGCTACTCGCTGTTTCTTATCTATGCAGTCACTTTACCCCTACCTAATGAACTCTATATAGCCTCATTGTCATTTTTTTTTATTTTAAATACTTTAGTTTATTTGGTAAATATTTTCTTAACTATTTCTTGAACTGCACTGTTGGTTAAGGGCTTGTAAGTATTTCAAGGTAAGGTCTACACTTGTGGTAGTCGGTGCATGTGACAAACACAATTTGATTTGATCCTCTCAATCAGTATACGACGTAAGACATTTTGACATAAGTATCTAAATTCTAGTACAGAACTGTTTTTCCATGTACCAAAGTTCAGTATACCGTGCAACACAGTGTGTGTGTGGTACCTGGCTGGCTCCAGGCGTGCCCAGTAGTTGACTCCCCAGCAGCATGTTGTCTGGTCTGGCCGGCTGAGAGAAGCTGACCTGGTCTTGCACTCCGACACACAAACTTCCCTCCCACACACCGAGCGCTGGGTCTGGCTGGGAGCTGGAGAACTGCACCCTATCACTACACACACACACACACCATTAATCCACTGCTCCCAACTCCCCGAGACACCCTCGGAGAGTGGGGTCACAGCCAGGGTCTGCCACTATCAACGGCGAGAAATTAGGGTTACGTGTCTTGCTCAAGGGCACATCGGCAAATTCTACATTGTTTGCTCTGGGATTCGAACTAGCAACTGTTCAGTGACTGGCCCAATGCGCTAGGTTTCCTGCCGCCCGTAGCAACATTAGACACAAACACCACTACACACACACAAATAATAAGTTATAAAATAACCCACCTGTTGTTCCTGTGTAGTAGTAGTCTGTCAGAGAGTAGTAGTTTGTTGTGAGAGGCTAAGGGTGTGAAGGTCTGACAGAACCATGGGTCAGTCTTGAGATCAGAGATAGACAGCCTCTCTTCTGGCAAGGCCTGGAGTAGTTTAGATAGGAGGCCTAAACCCACATCAATAAATACAATATATATATATATATATGAAACCATGGAGTTTAGACACATACATGTACGTCTAAACTCCACGGTTCTATCTATTGATGCGTGTGTCACGCACTCAAGTTTTGGGTCAATTAGAAATGTCCTTGTTTTTGAAAGAAAAGCAATTTTTTTGTCCATTAAAGTAACATCAAATTGATCAGAAATACAGTGTAGACACTGAAGATCTCATACAACGCTGTGTACAGAACAGCACAAACTGGCTCTAACCAGAATAGAAAGAGTGGGAGGCCACGGAGCACAACTGAGCAAGAGGACAGTGTCTAGGTTGAGAAACAGACGGTCCTCAACAGGCAGCTTCATTAATTAGTACCCGCAAAACAAGTCTCAATGTCAACAGTGAAGAGTCGATTCCGGGATGCTGGCCTTCGAGGCAGAATTCCTCTGTTCAGTGTCTGTGTTCTCTTGCACATCTTAATCTTTTTATTGGCCAGTCTGAGATGAGGCTTTTTCTTTGCAACTCTGCCTAGAAGGGCAGCATCCCGGAGTCGCCTCTTCACTGTTGATGTTGAGACTGGTGTTTTGCGGGTGTGTTTTTATTTAAGTAGGCAAGTCAGTTAAGAACAAATACTTATTTACAATGACGGCCTACCAAAAGGCCTCCTGCAGGGACTGTATCTGATGCTCCAGATACTCAACTAGTTAAAAGGCCAGAACAACAGTTTTGAGCTGTGTTAACAATTGCAAAAGGGTTCTGATGATCAATAAGCCTCTTAAAATGATAAACTTGGATTAGCTAAAAACATGCCAGTGGAACACAGGAGTGATAGTTGCTAATAAAATCGGCCTCTGTACGCCTATGCAGACATTCCATTAAAAAAAACATTTCCAGCTACAATAGTAATTTACTACATTAACAAATGTCTACACTAGAGGTCGAATGATCAATCGGAATGGCCGAATTCAAGTTTTCATAACAATTGGAAAATCGGTCTTTTTTTTTTATCCCTTTATTTAATCTTTATTTAACTAGGCAAGTCTGTGTTCTTAACTTTCTTTTTTTCAATGACGGCCTAGGAACGGTGGGTTAACTGCCTTGTTCAGGGCCCGAACGACTTTTACCTTGACAGCTCAGGGATTCAATCTTGCAACCTTACGGTTAACAGTAATGCAGTAAGAAGCCAAGGTAAGTTGCTAGCTAGCATTAAACTTAAATCAATCATAATCGCTAGTTATAACTACACATAGTTGATGATATTACTAGTTTATCTAGCGTGTCCTGCGTTGCATATAATCGATGCAGTGCGCATTCGCGAAAAAGGACTGTCGTTGCTCCAACGTGAACCTAACCATAAACACCAATGCCTTTCTTAAAATCAATACACAGAAGTATATATTTTGAAACCTGCATATTTAGCTAAAAGAAATCCAGGTTAGCAGGCAATATTAACCAGGTGAAATTGTGTCACTTGTCTTGCTTTCATTGCACGCAGAGTCAGGGTATATGCAACAGTTTGGGCCGCCTGGCTCATTGCGAACTAATTTGCCAGAATTTTACATAATTATGACATAACATTGGTTGTGAAATGGTTGTGGTTGTGAAGGTTGGTTGTGAAGGTTGTGAAATGTAACAGCAAAATTTAGACTGATGGATGCCACCCGTTAGATAAAATACGGAACGGTTCCGCATTTCACTGAAAGAATAAACGTCTTGTTTTCGAGATGATAGTTTCTGGATTTGACCATATTAAATGACCTAAGGCTCGTATTTGTGTGTTATTATGTTATAAGTCTATGATTTGATAGAGCAGTCTGACAGTGATGGTAAGCACCAGTAGGCTCATAAGCATTCTTTCAAACAGCACTCTCGTGCGTTTTGCCAGCAGCGCTGCCGTTTATGACTTCAAGCCTATCAACTCCCGAGATTAGGCTGGTGTAACGATGTGATGTGAAATGGCTAGCTAGTTAGCGTGGTGCGCGCTAATAGCGTTTCAAACATCACACGCTCTGAGACTTGGAGTAGTTGTTCCCCTTGCTCTGCATGGGTAACGCTGCTTCGAGGGTGGCTGTTGTTGTGTTCCTGGTTCGAGCCCAGGTAGGAGCGAGGAAAGGGACGGAAGCTATACTGTTACACTGGCAATACTAAAGTGCCAAAAAAACATCCAAAGGTATATGAAATACAAATGGTAGAGAGAAATAGTCCTATAATTCCAATAATAACTACAACCAAAAACTTTTTACCTGGGAATATTTAAGACTCATGTTAAAAGGAACCACCAGCTTTCATATGTTCTCATGTTCTGAGCAAGGAAATTAAACGTTAGCTTTCTTACATGGCACATATTGCACTTTTACTTTCTTCTCCAACACTTTGTTTTTGCATTATTTAAACCAAATTGAACAAGTTTCATTATTTTTTTTAGGCTAAATTGATTTTATTGAAGTTAAAATAAGTGTTCATTCAGTATTGTTGTAATTGTCATTATTACAAATACATTTTAAAAATCGTCCGATTAGTCGGTAGCGGGTTTTTTTTGTTCTCCAATAAAATCGGTATCAGTATCAGTGTTAAAAAAAATCATAATCGGTCGACCTCTTGTCTACACTGTATTTCTGATCAATTTTAGGACATTTCTAAGTGATCCCAAACTTTGAAAAAGGTAGTGTGTATTATATACACACACCTCTCGATCTATCTATATAGAACCATGGAGTTTAGACACATCAATAAATAATTCATTCAGAAGTTTACATACACTTAGGTTGGAGTCATTAAAACTCGTTTTTCAACCACTCCACAAATTACCGCTCAGGAAGGAGACGCGTTCTGTCTCCTAGAGATTACGTACTTTGGTGTGAAAAGTGCAAATCAATCCCAGAACAGCAAAGGACCTTGTAAAGATGCTGGAGGAAACAGGTACAAAAGCATCTATATCCACAGTAAAACGAGTCCTATATTGACATAACCTGAAAGGCCGCTCAGCAAGGAAGAAGCCGCTCAGCAAGGAAGAAGCCGCTCAGCAAGGAAGAAGCACCTGCTCCAAAACCGCCATAAAAAAGCCAGACTATGGTTTGCAACTGCACATGGAGACAAAGATCATACTTTTTGGAGAAATGTCCTCTGGTCTGATGAAACAAAAATAGAACTGTTTGGCCATAATGACCATCGTTATGTTTGGAAGAAAAAGGGGGAGGCTTGCAAGCTGAAGAACACCATCCCAAACATGAAGCACAGGGGTGGCAGCATCATGTTGTGGGGGTGCTTTGCTGCAGGTTGGACTGGTGCACTTCACAAAATAGATGGCCACATGAAAGGAAAATGATGTGTATATATTGAAGCAACATCTCAAGACATCAGTCAGGAAGTCAAAGCTAGACAATGACCTCAAGCATACTTCCAAAGTTGTGGCAAAATGGCTTAAGGACAACAATGTCAAGGTATTGGAGTGGCCATCCCAAAGCCTTGACCTCAATCCTATAGCAAGTGTGTGGGCAGAACTGAAAAAGCGTGTGCAAGCAAGGAAGCCTACAAACCTGACTCAGTTACACCAGCTCTGTCAGGAGGAATGGGCCAAAATTCACCCAACTTATTGTGGGAAGCTTGTGGAAGGCAACCCGAAACTTATGACCAAAGGTAAACAATTTAAAGGCAATGCTACCAAATACTAATTGAGTGTATGTAAACTAGAGGTCGACAGATTATGATTTTTTAACACCGATACCGATTGGAGGACAAATAAAGCCGATACCGATTAATCGGCCGATTTTTAAAATGTATTTGTAATAATGACAATTACAACAATACTGAATGAACACTTGTTTTAAGTTAACTTACCTGGTTAATATTGCCTGCTAACCTGGATTTATTTTAGCTAAATATGCAGGTTTCAAAATATATACTTCTGTGTATTGATTTTAAGAAAGGCATTGATGTTTATGGTTAGGTTCACGTTGGAGCAACGACAGTCCTTTTTTGCGAATGCGCACTGCATCGACTATATGCAACGCAGGACACGCTAGATAAACTAGTAATATCATCAACTATGTGTAGTTATAACTAGTGATTATGATTGATTAAGTTTATGCTAGCTAGCAACTTACCTTGGCTTCTTACTGCATTCGCATAACAGGCGGGCTCCTCGTGAGGCAGGTGGTTAGAGCGTTGGACTAGTTAACCGTAAGGTTGCAAGATTGAATATGTCGTTCTGCCCCTGAACAAGGCAGTTAACCCACCGTTCCTAGGCCGTCATTGAAAATAAGAATGTGTTCTTAACAGACTTGCCTAGCTAAATAAAGATTAAATGAAGGTGTAAAAGAAAAAAGAAAAACATTACAAAAAATAGGCGTCCAAAATGGCAGATTTCCCATTGTTATGAAAACTTTAAATCAGCCCTAATTAATCGGCCATTCCGATTAATCGGTCGACCTCTAATGTAAACTTCTGACCCACTGTTAATGTGATAAAATAAATAAGCTGTAATAAATCACTACTATTATTCTGACATTTCACATTCTTAAAATAAAGTGGTGATCCTAACTGACCTAAGACAAGGATTTTTACTAGGATTAAATGTCAAGAATTATGAAAAACCGAACATGTATTTTGCTAAGGTGTATGTAAACTTCCGACTTCAAGTGTACATAGAACCATGGAATTTAGACACATCAATAGATAAATATAGATGTGTCAACTCCATGGACATATAGAAATAGATCTATACACACACACATACATAGAAATATGGAGTATGGACACAGACAACCTTCTATACTGACCTGTAGTAGTTTAGACAACACAGACACTGTTCTAGACTGACCTATAGTAGTTTCAGTGTCTTACTGGGAGGGGGGGGTCTTACTGAGGGGGGTGTGTTTAATCTTCTTCCAGGGGGAGAGGTAGGTCTTCTTCTGCAGCCAATCAGAATATTCCTGGCAGCTCTCGCTGGGCTGGTCCCACGGCAACTCTGTAACCATAGCAACACTGTCACACACACACACAAAGGTTCCAGAGCAACTTTCCAATGACAAAGTCACACAAACTGTTAAGTTCATATTTTACGTGTCCCTATATTTCTGTTATTACGGTGCCATGACTCTGTTATTAGTGTGCCTGCGCAGGAGTCTCGTTGTCAATGAATCTGGCCTGAGTGCAATGGCAACCATGTATTGTACGAATACGATTGAGTAAACTTTGTTAAACTGGAACCTTGTGGTATTTGAGTTTACACACACCACCCTTACCTCCAGCCAACATGGCGGTGAGGACGATGCCACAGGCCCAGACGTCAGCTGGTTGAGCGTTGAACTCTAATTTGCTGAGCAGCTCAGGCGCGACGTACGGAAGCGTTCCACACAGCCTGTTCAGACGCCGCTCTCGCCCACGGTGACGGAACATCGTAGCTAGACCGAAGTCTGACAACTTCAGGTTATCTACACAAACAAGTAGCAGAACAACCTCACACTCAACGTCAACAAAACTAAGGAGATGATTGTGGACTTCAGGAAACAGCAGAGGGAACACCCCCCTATCCACATCGATGGAACAGTAGTGGAGAGGGTAGCAAGTTTTAAGTTCCTCGGCATACACATCACAGACAAACTGAATTGGTCCACTCACACAGACAGCATCGTGAAGAAGGCGCAGCAGCGCCTCTTCAACCTCAGGAGGCTGAAGAAATTCGGCTTGTCACCAAAAGCACTCACAAACTTCTACAGATGCACAATCGAGAGCATCCTGGCGGGCTGTATCACCGCCTGGTATGGCAACTGCACCGCCCTCAACCGTAAGGCTCTCCAGAGGGTAGTGAGGTCTGCACAACGCATCACCGGGGGCAAACTACCTGCCCTCCAGGACACCTACACCACCCGATGTCACAGGAAGGCCATAAAGATCATCAAGGACATCAACCACCCGAGCCACTGCCTGTTCACCCCGCTATCATCCAGAAGGCGAGGTCAGTACAGGTGCATCAAAGCAGGGACCGAGAGACTGAAAAACAGCTTCTATCTCAAGGCCATCAGACTGTTAAACAGCCACCACTAACACTGAGTGGCTGCTGCCAACACACTGACACTGACTCAACTCCAGCCACTTTAATAATGGGAATTGATGGGAAATTATGTAAATATATCACTAGCCACTTTAAACAATGCTACCTTATATAAATGTTACTTACCCTACATTATTCATCTCATATGCATACGTATATACTGTACTCTATATCATCGACGGTATCCTTATGTAATACATGTATCACTAGCCACTCTATACTATACTATGCCACTTTGTTTACATACTCATCTCATTTGTACATACTGTACCCGATACCATCTACTGTATCTTGCCTATGCTGCTCTGTACCATCACTCATTCATATATCCTTATGTACATATTCTTTATCCCCTTACACTGTGTACAAGACAGTAGTTTTGGAATTGTTAGTTAGATTACTTGTTATTACTGCATTGTCGGAACTAGAAGCACAAGCATTTCGCTACACTCGCATTAACATCTGCTAACCATGTGTATGTGACAAATAAAATTTGATTTGATTTTGACACAGTATACACCATTATGTCAAAGTAAAATGAACACAACTAGCACCCACTCAGTCAAAACACACACACCTTTATCGTCCAGGAGAATGTTCTCAGGCTTGATGTCTCTGTGGGTGATACCTACACTGTGGAGATATTCCTAGAGAGAGAGCGGGGGAGAGGGAGCACAGGGAAGAGAGCGAGCGAGAGAGAGAGCGCGCGTGGGAGAGATTAAATGTATTATATGCCATTTAGCAGATGCTTTTATCTAAAATTACATTTTACATATGGGTGGTCCCGGGAATCAAACCCCAAGTGCCATGCTCTACCAACTGAGTTACAGAAGACCATGGATGATCAAGACTGCAAGTCTACTCTAGTGCCCCCGACCTCTAGTGCCCCTGCATATTTAAAGAATAGCTAGGCCTATGTAAAGGACATCATGCTGATTGCTTCGGGAGTACCACTTCCTCCCGATTCGGAGAATACCTGGTGTGAACTCGGGACCTCTGCCTTGCTAGCGCACGTGACCGTCCTCCTGAGATTGTATCTGCTACTATAATGAATAGCATATAGATCAAGGAACCAAGCGACAACACTACCCTCACAGCTCCGCATGGAATGATATGGCATGTTTCACTTTTCAGGTAGCACAGAATAACATCAAATCAAATGCCGGAGCGTATTGACAAAAAGGACATTGCAACAACTCCCTAACGTGTGTAGACCCTTTAACCCCGACCTCTAACCCTCCTAGATAACTGTCACTCACCACAGCTGCCATCAACTGCTGGAAAAACCTGTGAGCTTCTCTCTCTGGCATCCCCAAATCAGGCTCTGAGAGAGAGAGAGAGAAGTAGAGTTTAAGTGTTAGATGACCCCCAGCCTGTGATAGGATTCAATCTACCAATCTCATTGTTGTGATTGGCTGCTGGCTCTGTCAGTCTCACCAATCCTGTCGAATAGCTCTCCACCGCTGCAGTACTCCAGGAACAGATAGACAGTCGGCCCCTCCCTCCGGTGGCCGAAGAAACGCACTACGTTAGGGTGGGACAGAACCTGTAACAAAACACACAACCAAGAAATCCATGAGAAAGCAACAACAAAAAAATGACATACTGGTCATCGATTTAAAAAAATAAAAATGTTAATCAATGACCAATATATATTTTTTTCAGATGGTAAATAAACGACAAAGACATAAGTCAGACAGGCAGGCAGGACAGGTAGGCAGACAGAGATAGGTAGGCAGACAGGCATACTAGACCTGCTGTTTTCTACTCTCTCTCTCTTGCACCTGCTGTCTCAACCTCTGAATGCTCAGCTATGAAAACCCAACTGACATTTACTCATGAGGTGCTGACCTCTTGCACCCTCTACAACCACTGTGATTATTATTTGACCCTGCTGGTTATCTATGAACGTTTGAACATCTTGGCCATGTTCTGTTATAATCTCCACCTGGCACAGCCAGAAGAGGACTGGCTACCCCTCAAAGCCTGGTTCCTCTCTAGGTTTCTTCCTAGGTTTTGGCCTTTCTAGGGAGTTTTTCCTAGCCACCATGCTTCTACACCTGCATTGCTTGCTGTTTGGGGTTTTAGGTTGGGTTTCTGTACAGCACTTTGTGACATCTGCTGATGTAAAAAGGGCTTTATAAATACATGTGATTGACAGACAGACATGTATGCCTGACCAGGGTTGGGTAGGTTACTTTCTAAATGTAATCAGTTACAATTACCTGTCCAAAATTGTAATCAGTAACGTAACTTTTGGATGACCCAAACTCAGTAACGTAATCTGATTAAATTCAGTTACTTTTAGATGACTTTCCCCTTAAGAGGCATTAGAAGACAAATGTATGTTACCAATTGAACAACATCTATTGATTTATCCTGCAATGTTAAAGCTTACATAGCTGGCCATATGGATGTTAAATTTTACTTTATGGGTTGGTTATGTAGGCTTCTTTTAACCCATTGCTTTCTACTACATACATATGATTAAATTATCTTTTCATTAAAAAGCTAAGTCTATCAGAATTACAGTCATTCCAATAAATGTTATACCCCTATAACCCGGCAGGTAGCCTAGTGGTTAGAGCATTGGGCCGGTAACCGAAAGGTTGCTGGATCAAATCCTCGAGCTGACAAGGTAAAAATCTGACCTTCTGCCCCTGGACAAGGCCGTTAACCCACTGTTCCCTGGTAGGCCGCCATTGTAAATACGAATTTGTTCTTAACTGACTTGCATAGTTAAATAAATAAAAATCTTAAGGAATAGGACTTGGATTTGCAAAATTGTTTTACCTTAGCATGACCCCAATCCTGAGGATTTATAAGTCACCCTTACTCTGTTTATGATTGTGTTGTCATGGAGGAGTGATTGGGCTCATTGATTTGAGTTCAAAAAGAAATACCACGCTCATGGAAGGTCATGAGTGTGCATAGCTGTCATCAAGGCAAAGGTTTGCTACTTTGACCAGACATACCGCCCAGACAGTCAGACATACCAGACAGTCAGATAAGTACCTTGTTTATGCAGATCTCTTTCTTGACGTTCTCAGAACACTCCTTCCCCTGAGACGTATCAATAACCTTCACCGCTACAGCCTCTCCTGTCTGTCTGTTAACCAGCAGCCTCACCCTGAGACACACACATCATGAGTACCACACACACTAGGAAAGTGACAAATGAAAAAATAAAAACTATATAAAAAAATTAAAAAAACGATAGAACAATAATTTTTTTCTCAGAAATTCACAATGCAGAACATGGTCCTATTAAGTATGACCACTAGAGGGCGATTAAGGTCTATCCACCACAGCCATAGGCTAAATCTCAAACTGAACACTTGGTCCTTGAAGAGGTGGCCTCTTGCTGATGTGCTCCATAGTGATCACGGGGCAGACAGACACACTGGGAAACACAGGGGGCAGACAGACACACTGGGAAACACAGGGGGCAGACAGACACACTGGGAAACACAGGGGGCAGACAGACACACTGGGAAACACAGGGGGGCAGACAGACACACTGGGAAACACAGGGGGGCAGACAGACACACTGGGAAACACAGGGGGGCAGACAGACACTGGGAAACACAGGAGGCAGACAGACTGATAGACAGGGAGATGGATGGAAGAAATAAACAACATCTCTACATAATCGCTCTCCGGTGATTTAGCTTGAAGCCTGCCTGCTGCTAGCTAGCATCCAGTGTCCGACATTAATTGCCCGCTTGCCCAGGGACAGTAAAAACATCTCGTGGCCAGTAACGTCAACACATTTTTGCATTCCAGTTCAACACTTACCTGCGAAGTCTACCATTGAAGACTACACACAGAAGTCATGCGATTAGCATTTGAGCAATATGATGGGCCAGTCAAGCACGACCACACTCCGAGACTCAACTTCGAGCAGTACATGAGGCGATGCCTTAATTAAAAGCACATGTAAGCTGTCCGAAGCAAAAATAATCAATCTACTGGCTGAGAACTTCAATAGTGAACATACTAGCAACATGCTGGCTACTGTTGATAGTCTGCAGAAAGACACCTAGCATTCAAGATGGCTAGGGCAGTCTGACAACAACAAAAAGCAGTCTTCATTCAACCAATCAATTGGACAAAGTTTTTCCATAGACACACCCTGTGTTTGATGTGTGTGTGTGTATGTATATATATATATATATATATATATATATATATATATATATATATATATATATATATATATATATATATATACACACACACAAACAAAGTCAGAGGTTTACATACACCTTGGCCAAATACCTGTGTGTGTGTCTCAAGAGTTTAATATTTTCTACATTGTAGAATAATAGTGAAGACATCAAAACTATGAAATAACACATATGGAATCACGAAGTAACAAAAAAAAGTGTGAAATTGAAATATTATAAGAGATTCTTCAAATAGCCACCCCTTGCCTTGATGACAGCTTTGCACACTCTTGGCATTCTCTCAACAAGCATCACCTGGAATGCTTTTCCAACTATCTTGAAGGAGTATCCACATATGCTGAGCACTTGTTGGCTGCTTTTCCTTCACTCTGCGGTCACTAAGAGTCACTATGCGGTCCAGAGTCACTGCGGTCACTAAGTCCAAACCAGATGGGATGGCGTATCGCTGCATGCTGTGATAGCCATTAGGGTTGAGTGTGCCTTGAATTCTAAATACATCACTGGCAGTGACACCAGCAAAGCACCCTCACACCATAACACCTCTTCCTCCATTCTTTACGGTGGAAAATACACCTGCGGAGATCGTCCGTTCACCCACACCACACCTGACAAAGACATGGTGGTTAGAACCAAAGATCTCAAATTTGGACTCAAGACCAAAGTACAAATTTCCATGGCCCAAGCAAGTCTCTTCTTATTGGTGTCCTTTAGTGGTGGTTTATTTGCAGCAATTTGACCATGAAGGCCTGATTCACACAGTGTCCTGTGTGACAGTTGATGTTGAGATGTGTCTGTTACTTGAACTCTGAAGTATTTATTTGGGCTGCAATTTCTGAGGCTGGTAACTAATGAACTTGCCCTCTGCAGCAGAGGTAACTCTGGGTCTTCCATTCCTGTGGCAGTCCTCATGAGACCCAGTTTCATCATAGCGCTTGAAGGATGTTGCGACTGCACTTGAAGAAACGTTCAAAGTACTTGAAATGTTCCATATTGACTGACATTAATGTCTTAAAGTAATGGACTGTCATTTCTCTTTGCTTATTTGAACGGTTCTTGACATAATATGGGCGTGGTCTTTTACCAAATAGCTCTCTGGTAAAAAAGACCACGCCCTATCTGGTAAAAAGACCACGCCCTATCTGGTAAAAAGACCACGCCCTATCTTCTGTATACCCCCCTATCTTGTCACAACAACTGATTGGCTCAAACAAATTAAGAAGGAAAGAAATTCCACTAATTAACTTAATGCAGACCTGTTAATTGAAATGCATTCCAGGTGACTACCTCATGAAGCTGATTCAGAGAATGCCAAGAGTGTACAAACTGTCATCAAGGCAAAGGGTGGCTATTGGAAGAATCTCAAATATGAAATTTATTTTTGATTTGTTTAGCACTTTTTTGGTTACTACATGATTCCATGTGTTATTTCACAGTTTTGATGTCTTCACTATTATTCTACAATATAGAAAATAGTAAAAACTAAAAGAAAAACCCTTGAATGAGTAGGTGTTCTAAAACCTTTGACCGGTAGTGTACTGTTGTTGCTGGCATCTCATGCCTAAGTTTGCTAATCTTGCCAATGAAAAAATAATTGAAGTAATTGCCAATATCAGAGGGTTTTGTGATGAATGAGCCATCTGATTAAATTAATGATGGAGCGGAGTTTGCCTTTTTGCCCAAAATGTCATTTAAGGTGCTCCAAAGCTTTTTACTATCATTCTTTATCTGTTTCATAGTGTAGTTTTCTTTTTATTCAGTTTAGTCACATGATTTCTAAATTTGAAGTACGTTTGCCCATCGGTTGTGCAGCCAGACTTAATTGCCTCGTCCCTCTCAACCATACAATGTGTGTGTACTCACTCTCCATACGCTCCTTCTCCCAGCGTCTGGATCAGGTCCCAGTCCTGCACAAAAGGTACCGCCATGCTGCATGTGCGCACACACGTTAGAAAGTATGTTTGGTAGCAAGTCATGAGCTGTGTTTTAATACCCATTCTAACATACTGTATACTATTAGTTCATTTTAGTATACTGTATCTGAAAGGTATCCTTTCAGTTGAGTGTACAAGCGCTTCACCTGTCTACCGGAAGATGATGCTGTTGCTATGCAACCTCTTGCTAACCCTAACCATAGCATAACAAATGACTGGCTAGACATTATACGATTTTGGGTGTGTTCGTAAATTCAATCTGGAGTGCAAGAGTGCGTTATAAATTCAGAGCGTTCCGTCCGCACACTGGACGATGAGTAGGGTTGACTTCCCAACAGCAGTCAAGCATCCAAGCTGACTAGCCAACGCTGGCTAGCTACTTCCAGACACAAATGCGAGAACCTCACTGACCATTTTACTCGCCCCAGCAGAGCTGGTTAGGCTGTTGTCATGTTATCCAGAGCGTTGGTGACTAACTGTGCTGCTAGCAAAAAAAATTTTTGCCGACGTTTACTGGTACTGGTTATTTAACGGGTGTTGAGCGTTTGGAAATGCATCAGTTATTCTGCGCTCTGGCACACAGGCGAGAGTGCTCCGAAATCGGAGTAGATAGCCAGAGTGAATTAACAATGTCCATTGAAACGCACGACCACTACACCACCACTTACCTAGTCTAAGAATGATGTGAATAATCAAACCGATAAAATGTAGTTAGGTAGCTAGCTTACTTATTACCGGTACATACTGCAGTAATGATATGCGGTTCAGAAGGATACCATAACTAACAAATTGTCAGCCAACATAACCTGTTCGCCACACTCACAATAACATCTGCTAACCATGTGTATGTGACCAAAAAAAAAATGGGCCCTAAGTGCAGAAATAGCGTCCACTGTTTGTATACTTCGTATTTTGGCGAATTTAGTAAGACATCCAGGAACGTTTGGCATCCTATATCCATACAATGACCAATAAGTATACTGCATACTGACTATATCCACACTATGACCAATAAGTATACCATCCAAGCCCGTGGCTGTAAATAATCTGTTCTAGCTGCTTTTAATGAACTAAAAAAGCAGCTAGCTAAACCAAGCCAACCAAAACCAACGCTACTGGCTAGCTAGTTTGCCCAAACCTGCGCCAACGTCACTAGCTGCATAGCCAACTAGTCCCCAAAACAACGTTAACATGACTAACTACAATAGGAAGCAAAATCATTCTCAATTTAGTACGCTATGACAGGTAACGTTATACGGTGAACCAGAATCTCCTATAACTACAACCAATTAGCAAGTAGGAAATGCCCGAGTTTCCTAGTACCGAGGAGAACGGAAACGCGGCAAGTCATTAAATCTAACCGAAGTATTAAACTATACAATATCGACAATAATTGTAATTCAAGTCAGGTAGCTAAAATACGCCTTGCCAAACACGTTAGCTAGTCGAGTTAACGTTACTTTGTTAACAAAACCACACTTTGTCTAAACCTTTATGACGTTGGCTTTAATAGCTCTCCCAAATTCCTGTCAAGCAAGCGCAAACTAGTCTGTGTTGGCCACATGACCGTGTGTTGTTTACCTTAAGTCTTTCAGCAGTCCTGGTTCCTTATCAGCATTTATATAAAAATATATATATTATATAAAAATCTTGAAAGCGAAGTTAACTCAAACGCAGTAGCACAACAAATTTGGCGCGCTACATGGACTTCCGTTCCGGTGGTATTTACCATAGTGTCACTTCCTGTAAACGGTATAATTACGGAAGTAGAAGAGAAAAGGCAGAGGTAACAATCACAGAGTTTGTACCATCGATAGACACCTCCAAAGACAGTACAGTATGAAGCTAAAACTGCTTCTCCAATAGAAGTCCCCAAAACACTTGTAGGCGATGTCATGGCAAAGTTAGCTAGCTAAGCTCATGCGTAGGAACACGTCATCGGGTCTGTTTTCTCACGCCGAACTGCGCATGTGCAAGTGGACAAATCTTCTTCTTCGATAAGGTTTAAAGGCTTTTAGCATCCAATAAATATTGCATTACCGCCACCTACTAGACTGGAGTATAACTCCCTTATTCTTTGCTTCAAATAATAATAATAATAATAAATGTATTAATAAATAAACAAACACCCTACCACTAAAAACCCAACCACACTATTCCACTATTTAAATATATTTGGTCCTGGGGCGGCAGGTAGCCTAGTGGTTAGAGAGTTGGGTTGCTGGATCGAATCCCTGAGATGACAAGGTAAAAGTATGTCGTTCTGCCCTTGAACAAGGGAGTTAACCCACTGTTCCCCGTCATTGTAAATGAGAAATTATTCTTTCTTTTAAAAATGTTACCTTTATTTAACTAGGCAAGTCAGTTAAGAACAAATTCTTATTTTCAATGACGGCCTAGGAACAGTGGGTTAACTGCCTGCTCAGGGGCAGAACGACAGATTTGTACCTTGTCAGCTCAGGGATTTGAACTTGCAACCTTCCGGTTACTAGTCCAACACTCTAACCACTAGGCTACCCTGCCGAGACTTGTCTTGTTAAATAAAGGTTGAAAAAAAAACTCAGGCCTGAAAGGATAGGACACTCCCTGCAAATCTTCTGATGTCAAGTCTCGCACACCCAAATACCTCTCTGCAGCTGCAACCACCACCTCAATTTTCTGTGACTTACATTCCATCCCTGCAGTACAGTTGATAACAAATTATATTTATATAAAAATCCAATCTTACTGAAACATATATCACAGTCACTCAAGTCATAGACTGTTCTTTCTGCTACAGCACGGGAAACAGTACCAGAGCGCCACGTCTAGGTCCAAAAGGCTCCTTATCAGCTTCTACCCCCAAGCCTGCTGAACAATTTTACAAATGGGCACCCGGACTATTTACATTGACCCCCCCTTTGTTTTTAAACTGCTGCTACTCGCTGTTTATTATCTACGCATAGTCACTTTACCCCTACCTACATGTACAAATTACCTCGACTAACCTGCACCCCTGCATCCTGACTCGGTACTGGTACCCCATGTATATAGCCTCGTTATTGTTATTTTATTACTTTTTATTTAACATTTTACTTTAGTTTATTTCAGAGATAGCCCGCAGGTCTGTGCCCAAACAATTCAAGCTTCTACTTTTAAAAAGCCATCTCTCCAAAAATAAGTCTCTCACTGTTGCAGCCTGTTATAGACCCCCCTCAGGTCCCAGGTGTGCCCTGGACACCATATGTGATTTTTGTGCTCCCCATCTATCTTCAGAGTTCTTTCTGTTAGGTGACCTAAACTGGGATATCTTTGCTTGAAATAATTATACAGACCTGACGGCCCTCGACCAGCACAAAAACACACTATGGCTTACTGTACTAGCATTGAATAGTTCTAGCATTGAACTTTTCAGGGAAGTTAGGAAGCAATACACACAGTCAGTTAGGAAAGCAAAGGCTAAAGGTAAATATGCTTAACACCCCGGCCGTCCTACAATTTAAGCTAGATGCCCTCAATCTCACACAAATTATCAAGGAACCTACCCATGCACAACCCTAAATCTGTAAAAATAGGCACCCTCATATATATTATTCTGACTAACTGATCAGCTAGATCTACTGTCTCTATTATATTATGGAAGACCAGCTAGATCAACTGTCTCTTTTAAATAATGACAGATCAGCTAGATCTACAGTCTCGCACATATTATGATAGAACAGCTAGATCTAATGTCTCTACTACATTATGAAAGACCAGCTACATCTACTGTCTCTATTATAATATGACAGACCAATTAGATCTACTGTGTTTATTATATTATGGCAGACCAGCTAGATCTACTTTCTCTTTTATATAATGACACACCTAATAGATCTACCGTCTCTAATATATTGTGACAGACCAGCTTGTCACGTTCGTTGTATGGATGAGACCAAGGCGCAGCTGTCACGGCTTTCTTCTGTTGAATGAGAGGCGGACCAAATCACAGCGTGGTTATTTTGATACATCTTTAATGAAGATAAATGAACAATATACAAAAACAAGAAATGTGAAAAACCGAAAACAGCCCTATCTGGTGTAACAAACACAAAGACAGGAACAATCACCCACAAAACCCAACACCAAACAGGCTACCTAAATATGGCTCCCAATCAGAGACAATGACTACCACCTGCCTCTGATTGAGAACCATATCAGGCCCAAACACAGAAACAGACAAACAAGACATCCAACATAGAATGCCCACTCAGATCACACCCAAACAAAACATAGAACATACAAAGCAAACTATGGTCAGGGTGTGACAGTACCCCCCCCCCCCCCCCCAGGGTGCGGACTCCGGCCGCAAAACCTGAACCTATTGGGGAGGGTCTGGGTGGGCATCTGTCCGCGGTGGCGGCTCTGGTGCTGGACGTGGCCCCCACTTCACCATAGTCTTATTCCGCCCCATTGTCCGCTTCCGTGGCCTCCTAACCACGGCAACCCTTCTAAATGAACCCACTGGACAGAGGGGCAGCTCGGGACAGAGGGGCGGCTCGGGAACGAGGGGCGGCTCGGGAACGAGGGGCGGCTCGGGACAGAGGGGCGGCTCGGGACAGAGGGGCGGCTCG
Source organism: Oncorhynchus mykiss (assembly GCF_013265735.2). Lineage (NCBI taxonomy): Eukaryota > Metazoa > Chordata > Actinopteri > Salmoniformes > Salmonidae > Oncorhynchus > Oncorhynchus mykiss. Next base: position 356,623 of record NW_023493705.1, read on the forward strand.
GGACAGAGGGGCAGCTCGGGACAGAGGGGCAGCTCCGTACTGGCTGACGACTCTGGCAGATCCTGGCTGACTGGCGGCTCTGGCAGAACCTGGCTGACTGGCTGCTCTGGCAGATCCTAGCTGAATGGCGGTTCTGGCAGATCCTGGCTGACTGGCGGCTCTGGCAGATCCTGGCTGACTGGCGGCACTGGCGGCTCCTGGCTGACTGGCGGCTCCTGGCAGACTGGCGGCACTGGCGGCTCCTGGCTGACTGGCGGCACTGGCGGCTCCTGGCTGATTGGCGGCACTGGCGGCTCCTGGCTGACTGGCGGCACTGGCGGCTCCTGGCTGACTGGCGGCACTGGCGGCTCCTTGCAGACTGGCGGCACTGGCGGTTCCCTGCAGACTGGCGGCACTGGCGGCTCCCTGCAGACTGGCGGCACTGGCGGCTCCCTGCAGACTGGCGGCACTAGCGGCGCTGGCCAGACGGGTGGCTCAGACGGCGCTGGGCAGACTGGCGACTCTGATGGAGCTGGGCAGACGGGTAGCTCAGGCGGCGCTGGGCAGACTGGCGACTCTGATGGCGCTGGGCAGACGGGTAGCTCAGGCTGCGCTGGGCAGACTGGCGACTCTGATGGCGCTGGGCAGACGGGTAGCTCCGGCAACGCTGGAGAGGAAGGCTCTGGCAGCGCTGGACTGAGGAGCTCTGGCGCCTCTGGAATGAGGGGCTCTGGCGCCTCTGGACTGAGGGGCTCTGGCGCGCCGGACAGGCGGGAGACTCCGGCTGCGTTGGAGAGGAGGAAGGCTCTAGCAGCGCTGAACAGGCGGGATGCACTATAGGCCTGATGCGTGGTGCCGGCACTGGTGGTACTGGGCCGAGGACACGCACCGGGCAGACGGGTAGCTCCGGCAACGCTGGAGAGGAAGGCTCTGGCAGCGCTGGACTGAGGAGCTCTGGCGCCTCTGGAATGAGGGGCTCTGGCGCGCCGGACAGGCGGGAGACTCCGGCTGCGCTGGAGAGGAGGAAGGCTCTAGCAGCGCTGGACAGGCGGGATGCACTATAGGCCTGATGCGTGGTGCCGGCACTGGTGGTACTGGGCCGAGGACACGCACCTCAGGGCGAGAGCGGGGAGCTACCACCGGAGGGCTGATGCGTGGAGGTGGTACTGGATAGACCGGACCGTGCAGCCTGCACAACCTTACCTGGTTGAATGCTCCCGGTCGCCCTGCAAGCGCGGCGAGGTGGAATAGCCCGCACTGGGCTATGCAGGCGAACCGGGGACACCATGCGCAAGGCTGGTGCCATGTAAGCTGGCCCAAGGAGACGCACTGGAGACCAGATGCGTAGAGCCGGCTTCATGGCACTTGCCTCGATGCCCACTCTATTATATTACGACAGACCAGCTAGATCTACTTTCTCTATTTTGTAATGACAGACCAGCTAGATCTAATGTTTATATTATATTATGACAGACCAGTTAGATCAACTGTCTCTATTATATTATGACAGATAATCTAGATTGACTGTCTCTATTATATTACGACAGACCAGCTAGATTAACTGTCTCAATTATATTATGACATAGCAGCTAGATAAACTGTCTCTATTATATTATGGCAGACCAGCTAGATCTACTGTCTCTATTATATTATGGCATTCTTTCTAAATCTACTGTCTCTATTATATTATGGTAGAAAAGCTAGATCTACTGTCTCTATCAGATTACGACAGACCTGATGGATCTAGTCTCTAATATTTTATGATAGACCAGCTAGATTTACTGTCTCAATTATATTATGGCAGACCAGATTGATCTACTGTCTCTATTATATTATGATAGACCAGCTAGATCTAATGTCTCTATTATATTATGACAGACCAGCTAGATCTACTGTCTCTATTATATTATGATAGACCAGCTAGATCTAATGTCTCTATTATATTATGACAGACCAGCTAGATCTACTGTCTCTATTATATTATGACAGACCAGCTAGATCTACTGTCTCTATTATAATAAGACAGACCAGCTTGATCTACTGTCTCTGTGTCTCTATTGTATTATGACAGACCAGCGAGATCTACTGTCTCTACTATATTATGACAGACCAGCTAGATCTACTGTCTCTATTATATTATATCATGAGAGACCAGCTAGATATACTGTCTCTATTATATTATGACAGACCAGCTAGATCTACTGTCTCTGTGTCTCTATATTACGACAGACCAGCTAGATTTACTGTCTCAATTATATTATGGCAGACCAGCTAGATCTACTGTCTCTTTTATAGAATGACAGACCTGCAATATCTACTGCCTCAAATATTTTATGACACACCAGCTAGATCTACTGTCTCTATTATATTATGGCATTCTTTCTAAATCTACTGTCTCTATTATTATTATGGTAGAAAAGCTAGATCTACTGTCTCTATCAGATTACGACAGACCTGATGGATCTAGTCTCTAATATTTTATGATAGACCAGCTAGACTTACTGTCTCAATTATATTATGGCAGACCATTGATCTACTGTCTCTACTACATTATGACAGACCAGCTACATTTACTGTATCTATTATATATTTGACAGAACAGCTACATCTACTATCTCTATTATATTATGAAAAACCAGCTAGATCTACTGTCTCTATTATATTATATTATGAGAGACCAGCTAGATATACCGTCTCTGCTATATTTTGACAGACCAGCTAGATCTACTGTCTCTGTGTCTCTATTATATTATGACAGACCAGCTAGATCTACTGTCTCTGTGTCTCTATTATATTATGACAGACCAGCTAGATCTACTGTCGCTATCATAATATGACAGACCAGCTAGATCTACTGTCTCTATTATATTATATTATGAGAGACCAGCTAGATATACTGTCTCTGCTATATTTTGACAGACCAGCTAGATCTACTGTCTCTGTGTCTCTATTATATTATGACGGACCAGCTAGATCTACTGTCTCTGTGTCTCTATTATATTATGACAGACCAGCTAGATCTACTGTCGCTATCATAATATGACAGACCAGCTAGATCTAATGTCTCTATTATATTATGACAGACCAGCTAGATCTACTGTCTCTATTATAATATGACGGACCAGCTTGATCTACTGTCTCTATTATATTATGACAAACCAGCTAGATCTACTGTCTCTATTATATTATGACAGACCAGCTAGATTTACTGACTATATTATGTTATGACAGACCAGATAGATATACTGTCTCTATTATATTATGACAGACCAGCTAGATCTACTTTCTCTTTGTCTCATATTATGACAGGCCAGCTAGATCTAATGTCTCTATTGTATTATGACAGACCTGCTTGATCTACTGTCTCTATTATATTATGACAGACCAGCTAGATCTACTGTCTCTATTATATCATGACCGACCAGATAGATCTACTGTCTCTATTATAATATGACAGACCAGCTAGATCTACTGTCTCAATTATATTATGACAGACCAGCTAGAACTGCTGTCTCTATTATATCATGACCGACCAGATAGATCTACTGTCTCTATTATAATATGACAGACCAGCTAGATCTACTGTCTCCATAATATTATGACAGACCAGCTAGATCTATCTGCTGGTGTCATGTAAGCTGGCCCAAGGAGACGCACTGGAGACCAGATGCGTAGAGCCGGCTTCATGGCACTTGCCTCGATGCCCACTCTATTATATTACGACAGACCAGCTAGATCTACTTTCTCTATTTTGTATTGACAGACCAGCTAGATCTAATGTTTATATTATATTATGACAGACCAGCTAGATCATCTGTCTCTATTATATTACGACAGACCAGCTAGATTTACTGTCTCAATTATATTATGACATAGCAGCTAGATAAACTGTCTCTATTATATTATGGCAGACCAGCTAGATCTACTGTCTCTTTTATAGAATTACAGACCTGCAATATCTACTGCCTCAAATATTTTATGACACACCAGCTAGATCTACTGTCTCTATTATATTATGGCATTCTTTCTAAATCTACTGTCTCTATTATATTATGGTAGAAAAGCTAGATCTACTGTCTCTATCAGATTACGACAGACCTGATGGATCTAGTCTCTAATATTTTATGATAGACCAGCTAGACTTACTGTCTCAATTATATTATGGCAGACCATTGATCTACTGTCTCTACTACATTATGACAGACCAGCTACATTTACTGTATCTATTATATATTTGACAGAACAGCTACATCTACTATCTCTATTATATTATGAAAAACCAGCTAGATCTACTGTCTCTATTATATTATATTATGAGAGACCAGCTAGATATACCGTCTCTGCTATATTTTGACAGACCAGCTAGATCTACTGTCTCTGTGTCTCTATTATATTATGACAGACCAGCTAGATCTACTGTCTCTGTGTCTCTATTATATTATGACAGACCAGCTAGATCTACTGTCGCTATCATAATATGACAGACCAGCTAGATCTACTGTCTCTATTATATTATATTATGAGAGACCAGCTAGATATACTGTCTCTGCTATATTTTGACAGACCAGCTAGATCTACTGTCTCTGTGTCTCTATTATATTATGACGGACCAGCTAGATCTACTGTCTCTGTGTCTCTATTATATTATGACAGACCAGCTAGATCTACTGTCGCTATCATAATATGACAGACCAGCTAGATCTAATGTCTCTATTATATTATGACAGACCAGCTAGATCTACTGTCTCTATTATAATATGACGGACCAGCTTGATCTACTGTCTCTATTATATTATGACAAACCAGCTAGATCTACTGTCTCTATTATATTATGACAGACCAGCTAGATTTACTGACTATATTATGTTATGACAGACCAGATAGATATACTGTCTCTATTATATTATGACAGACCAGCTAGATCTACTTTCTCTTTGTCTCATATTATGACAGGCCAGCTAGATCTAATGTCTCTATTGTATTATGACAGACCTGCTTGATCTACTGTCTCTATTATATTATGACAGACCAGCTAGATCTACTGTCTCTATTATATCATGACCGACCAGATAGATCTACTGTCTCTATTATAATATGACAGACCAGCTAGATCTACTGTCTCAATTATATTATGACAGACCAGCTAGAACTGCTGTCTCTATTATATCATGACCGACCAGATAGATCTACTGTCTCTATTATAATATGACAGACCAGCTAGATCTACTGTCTCCATAATATTATGACAGACCAGCTAGATCTATCTGCTGGTGTCATGTAAGCTGGCCCAAGGAGACGCACTGGAGACCAGATGCGTAGAGCCGGCTTCATGGCACTTGCCTCGATGCCCACTCTATTATATTACGACAGACCAGCTAGATCTACTTTCTCTATTTTGTATTGACAGACCAGCTAGATCTAATGTTTATATTATATTATGACAGACCAGCTAGATCATCTGTCTCTATTATATTACGACAGACCAGCTAGATTTACTGTCTCAATTATATTATGACATAGCAGCTAGATAAACTGTCTCTATTATATTATGGCAGACCAGCTAGATCTACTGTCTCTTTTATAGAATTACAGACCTGCAATATCTACTGCCTCAAATATTTTATGACACACCAGCTAGATCTACTGTCTCTATTATATTATGGCATTCTTTCTAAATCTACTGTCTCTATTATATTATGGTAGAAAAGCTAGATCTACTGTCTCTATCAGATTACGACAGACCTGATGGATCTAGTCTCTAATATTTTATGATAGACCAGCTAGATTTACTGTCTCAATTATATTATGGCAGACCAGATTGATCTACTGTCTCTACTACATTATGACAGAACAGCTACATTTACTGTATCTATTATATTTTGACAGACCAGCTGCATTTACTGTCTCTATTATATTATGAAAAACCAGCTAGATCTACTGTCACCTATTATATTATGACAGACCAGCTAGATCTACTGTCTCTATTATATTATGACAGACCAGCTAGATCTACTGTCTCTATTATAATAAGACAGACCAGCTTGATCTACTGTCTCTGTGTCTCTATTGTATTATGACAGACCAGCGAGATCTACTGTCTCTATTATATTATGACAGACCAGCTAGATCTACTGTCTCTATTATATTATATCATGAGAGACCAGCTAGATATACTGTCTCTATTGTATTATGACAGACCAGCTAGATCTACTGTCTCTGTGTCTCTATTATATTATGACAGACCAGCTAGATCTACTGTCTTTGTGTCTTAATTATATTACGACAGACCAGCTAGATTTACTGTCTCAATTATATTATGGCAGACCAGCTAGATCTACTGTCTCTTTTATAGAATGACAGACCTGCAATATCTACTGCCTCAAATATTTTATGACACACCAGCTAGATCTACTGTCTCTATTATATTATGGCATTCTTTCTAAATCTACTGTCTCTATTATTATTATGGTAGAAAAGCTAGATCTACTGTCTCTATCAGATTACGACATACCTGATGGATCTAGTCTCTAATATTTTATGATAGACCAGCTAGACTTACTGTCTCAATTATATTATGGCAGACCATTGATCTACTGTCTCTACTACATTATGACAGAACAGCTACATTTACTGTATCTATTATATATTTGACAGACTAGCTACATCTACTATATCTATTATATTATGACAGACCAGCTAGATCTACTGTCTCTATTATATTATGAAAAACCAGCTAGATCTACTGTCTCTATTATATTATATTATGAGAGACCAGCTAGATATACTGTCTCTATTATATTTTGACAGACCAGCTAGATCTACTGTCTCTGTGTCTCTATTATATTATGACAGACCAGCTAGATCTACTGTCTCTGTGTCTCTATTATATTATGACAGACCAGCTAGATCTACTGTCGCTATCATAATATGACAGACCAGCTAGATCTAATGTCTCTATTATATTATGACAGACCAGCTAGATCTACTGTCTCTATTATATTATGACAGACCAGCTAGATCTACTGTCTCTATTATAATAAGACAGACCAGCTTGATCTACTGTCTCTGTGTCTCTATTGTATTATGACAGACCAGCGAGATCTACTGTCTCTATTATATTATGACAGACCAGCTAGATCTACTGTCTCTATTATATTATATCATGAGAGACCAGCTAGATATACTGTCTCTATTATATTATGACAGACCAGCTAGATCTACTGTCTCTGTGTCTCTATTATATTATGACAGACCAGCTAGATCTACTCTCTCTGTGTCTCTATTATATTACGACAGACCAGCTAGATTTACTGTCTCAATTATATTATGGCATTCTTTCTAAATCTACTGTCTCTATTATTATTATGGTAGAAAAGCTAGATCTACTGTCTCTATCAGATTACTACAGACCTGATGGATCTAGTCTCTAATATTTTATGATAGACCAGCTAGACTTACTGTCTCAATTATATTATGGCAGACCATTGATCTACTGTCTCTACTCCATTATGACAGAACAGCTACATTTACTGTATCTATTATATATTTGACAGACTAGCTACATCTACTATCTCTATTATATTATGAAAAACCAGCTAGATCTACTGTCTCTATTATATTATATTATGAGAGACCAGCTAGATATACTGTCTCTATTATATTTTGACAGACCAGCTAGATCTACTGTCTCTGTGTCTCTATTATCTTATGACAGACCAGCTAGATCTACTGTCTCTGTGTCTCTATTATATTATGACAGACCAGCTAGATCTACTGTCGCTATCATAATATGACAGACCAGCTAGATCTAATGTCTCTATTATATTATGACAGACCAGCTAGATCTACTGTCTCTATTATATTATGACAGACCAGCTAGATCTACTGTCTCTATTATAATAAGACAGACCAGCTTGATCTACTGTCTCTATTATAATAAGACAGACCAGCTTGATCTACTGTCTCTGTGTCTCTATTGTATTATGACAGACCAGCGAGATCTACTGTCTCTATTATATTATGACAGACCAGCTAGATCTACTGTCTCCATTATATTATATCATGAGAGACCAGCTAGATATACTGTCTCTATTATATTATGACAGACCAGCTAGATCTACTGTCTCTGTGTCTCTATTATATTATGACAGACCAGCTAGATCTACTGTCTCTGTGTCTCTATTATATTACGACAGACCAGCTAGATTTACTGTCTCAATTATATTATGGCAGACCAGCTAGATCTACTGTCTCTTTTATAGAATGACAGACCTGCAATATCTACTGCCTCAAATATTTTATGACACACCAGCTAGATCTACTGTCTCTATTATATTATGGCGTTCTTTCCAAATCTACTCTCTCTATTATATTATGGTAGAAAAGCTAGATCTACTGTCTCTATCAGATTACGACAGACCTGATGGATCTAGTCTCTAATATTTTATGATAGACCAGCTAGACTTACTGTCTCAATTATATTATGGCAGACCAGCGAGATCTACTGTCTCTATTATATTATGACAGACCAGCTAAATCTACTGTCTCTACTGTATTATGACAGACCAGTTAGATCTACTGTCTCTATTATATTATGACAGACCAGCTAGATCTACTGTCTCTATTATAATATGACGGACCAGCTTGATCTACTGGCGCTATCATAATATGACAGACCAGCTAGATCTACTGTCTCTGTGTCTCTATTATATTATGACAGACCAGCTAGATCTACTGGCGCTATCATAATATGACAGACCAGCTAGATCTAATGTCTCTATTATATTATGACAGACCAGCTAGATCTACTGTCTCTATTATAATATGACGGACCAGCTTGATCTACTGTCTCTATTATATTATGACAAACCAGCTAGATCTACTGTCTCTATTTTATTATGACAGACCAGCTAGATTTACTGACTATATTATGTTATGACAGACCGGATGGATATACTGTCTCTATTATATTATGACAGACCAGCTAGATCTACTGTCTCTATTATAATATGAAAAACCAGCTAGATCTACTTTCTCTTTGTCTCATAATATGACAGGCCAGCTAGATCTACTGTTTCTGTGTCTCTATTGTATTATGACAGACCTGCTTGATCTACTGTCTCTATTATATTATGACAGACCAGCTAGATATACTGTCTCTATTGTATCATGACAGACCAGCTAGATCTACTGTCTCTGTGTCTCTTTTATATTATGACAGACCAGCGAGATCTACTGTCTCTATTATGTTATATCATGACAGACCAGCTAGATCTACTGTCTCTATTATAATAAGACAGACCAGCTTGATCTACTGTCTCTTTGTCTCTATTATATTAAGACAGAACAGCTACATCTACTGTCTCTATTATATTATGACAGACCAGCTAAATCTACTGTCTCCATTATATTATGACAGACCAGCTAGATCGGCAGTCTCTATTATATTATGACAGACCAGCTAGATCTACTGTCTCTGTTATGTTATGACAGACCAGCTAGATTTACTGTCTCTATTATGTTATGAAAGACCAGCTAGATCTACTTTCTCTATTGTATTATGGCAGAACAGCTAGATCTACTGTCTCTATAATATTATGACAGACCAGCTAGATCTACTGTCTCTGTGTCTCTACTATATTATGACAGACCAGCGAGATCTACTGTCTCTATTATATTATGACAGACCAGCTAGATCTACTTTCTCTATTGAATTATGACAGTCCAGCTTGATCTACTGTGTCTGTTATATTATGACAGACCAGCTAGATCTACTGTCTCTATTATATTATATCATGACAGACCAGCTAGATATACTGTCTCTATTATATTATGACAGACCAGCTAGATCTACTGTCTCTGTGTCTCTTTTATATTATGACAGACCAGCTAGATCTACTGTCTCTATCATAATATGACAGACCAGCTAGATCTACTGTCTCTATTATAATATGACAGACCAGCTTGATCTACTGTCTCTTTGTCTCTATTATATTATGACAGACCAGCTAGATTTACTGTCTCAATTATATTATGGCAGACCAGCTAGATCTACTGTCTCTTTTATAGAATGACAGACCTGCAATATCTACTGCCTCAAATATTTTATGACACACCAGCTAGATCTACTGTCTCTATTATATTATGGCGTTCTTTCCAAATCTACTCTCTCTATTATATTATGGTAGAAAAGCTAGATCTACTGTCTCTATCAGATTACGACAGACCTGATGGATCTAGTCTCTAATATTTTATGATAGACCAGCTAGACTTACTGTCTCAATTATATTATGGCAGACCAGATTGATCTACTGTCTCTACTACATTATGACAGAACAGCTACATTTACTGTATCTATTATATATTTGACAGACCAGCTACATTTACTGTATCTATTATATTATGACAGACGAGCTAGATCTGCTATCTGTATGATATTATGACAGAAAAGCTAAATCTGTCTCTGTGTCTCTATTATATTATGACAGACCAGCTAGATCTACTGTCGCTATCATAATATGACAGACCAGCTAGATCTAATGTCTCTATTATATTATGACAGACCAGCTAGATCTACTGTCTCTATTATAATATGACGGACCAGCTTGATCTACTGTCTCTATTATATTATGACAAACAAGCTAGATCTACTGTCTCTATTTTATTATGACAGACCAGCTAGATTTACTGTCTCTATTATAATATGAAAAACCAGCTAGATCTACTTTCTCTTTGTCTCATATTATGACAGGCCAGCTAGATCTACTGTTTCTGTGTCTCTATTGTATTATGACAGACCTGCTTGATCTACTGTCTCTATTATATTATGACAGACCAGCTAGATCTACTGTCTCTATTATGTTATATCATGACAGACCAGCTAGATCTACTGTCTCTATTATAATAAGACAGACCAGCTTGATCTACTGTCTCTTTGTCTCTATTATATTAAGACAGAACAGCTACATTTACTGTATCTATTATATATTTGACAGACCAGCTACATCTACTGTCTCTATTATAATATGACAGACCAGCTAAATCTACTGTCTCCATTATATTATGACAGACCAGCTAGTTCTACTGTCTCTATTATATTATGACAGACCAGCTAAATCTACTGTCTCCATTATATTATGACAGACCAGCTAGATCGGCAGTCTCTATTATATTATGACAGACCAGCTAGATCTACTGTCTCTATTATATTATGACAGACCAGCTAGATTTACTGTCTCTATTATGTTATGAAAGACCAGCTAGATCTACTTTCTCTATTGTATTATGGCAGAACAGCTATATCTACTGTCTCTATAATATTATGACAGACCAGCTAGATCTACTGTCTCTGTGTCTCTACTATATTATGACAGACCAGCGAGATCTACTGTCTCTATTATATTATGACAGACCAGCTAGATCTACTTTCTCTATTGAATTATGACAGTCCAGCTTGATCTACTGTGTCTGTTATATTATGACAGACCAGCTAGATCTACTGTCTCTATTATATTATATCATGACAGACCAGCTAGATATACTGTCTCTATGATAATATGACAGACCAGCTAGATCTACTGTCTCTATTATATTATGACAGACCAGCTAGATGTACTTTCTCTATTGTATTATGACAGACCAGCTAGACCTACTGTCTCTATTATATTATATCATGACAGACCAGCTAGATATACTGTCTCTATTATATTATGACAGACCAGCTAGATCTACTGTGTGTATTATATTATGACAGACCAGCTAGACCTACTGTCTCTATTATATTATATCATGACATACCAGCTAGATATACTGTCACTATTATAATATGACAGACCAGCTAGATCTACTGTCTCTATTATATTATGACAGACCAGCTAGATCTACTTTCTCTATTGTATTATGACAGGCCAGCTAGATCTACTGTGTGTAATATATTATGACAGACCAGCTAGACCTACTGTGTCTATTATATTATGACATACCAGCTAGATATACTGTCTCTATGATAATATGACAGACCAGCTAGATCTACTGTCTCTATTATATTATGACAGACCAGCTAGACCTACTGTCTCTTTTATATTATATCATGACAGACCAGCTAGATATACTGTCTCTATTATATTATGACAGACCAGCTAGATCTACTGTCTCTATTATATTATGACAGACAGCTAGATCTACTGTGTGTATTATATTATGACAGACCAGCTAGACCTACTGTCTCTTTTATATTATATCATGACAGACCAGCTAGATATACTGTCTCTATTATATTATGACAGACCAGCTAGATACTGTCTCTGTGTATCTATTAGATTATGACAGACCAGCTAGATCTACTGTTTCTTTGTCTCTATGATATTATGACAGACCAGCTAGATCTACTGTCTCTATTATATTATGGCATTCTTTCTAAATCTACTGTCTCTATTATATTATGGTAGAAAAGCTAGATCTACTGTCTCTATCAGATTACGACAGACCTGATGGATCTAGTCTCTAATATTTTATGATAGACCAGCTAGACTTACTGTCTCAATTATATTATGGCAGACCAGATTGTTCTACTGTCTCTACTACATTATGACAGAACAGCTACATTTACTGTATCTATTATATCTTTGACAGACTAGCTACATCTACTATCTCTATTATATTATGAAAAACCAGCTAGATCTACTGTCTCTATTATATTATATTATGAGAGACCAGCTAGATATACTGTCTCTATTATATTTTGACAGACCAGCTAGATCTACTGTCTCTGTGTCTCTATTATATTATGAAAAACCAGCTAGATCTACTGTCTCTATTATATTATGACAGACGAGCTAGATCTGCTATCTGTATGATATTATGACAGAAAAGCTAAATCTACTGTCTCTATTATATTATGACAGACCAGCTAGATCTACTGTCTCTGTGTCTCTATTATATTATGACAGACCAGCTAGATCTACTGTCGCTATCATAATATGACAGACCAGCTAGATCTAATGTCTCTATTATATTATGACAGACCAGCTAGATCTACTGTCTCTTTTATAATATGACGGACCAGCTTGATCTACTGTCTCAATTATATTATGACAAACCAGCTAGACCTACTGACTATATTATGTTATGACAGACCGGATGGATATACTGTCTCTATTATATTATGACAGACCAGCTAGATCTACTGTCTCTATTATAAAATGAAAAACCAGCTAGATCTACTTTCTCTTTGTCTCATATTATGACAGGCCAGCTAGATCTACTGTTTCTGTGTCTCTATTGTATTATGACAGACCTGCTTCATCTACTCTCTCTATTATATTATGACAGACCAGCTAGATCTACTGTCTCTATTATATTATGACAGACCAGCTAGATCTACTGTCTCTGTGTCTCTTTTATATTATGACAGACCAGCGAGATCTACTGTCTCTATTATGTTATATCATGACAGACCAGCTAGATCTACTGTCTCTATTATGTTATATCATGACAGACCAGCTAGATCTACTGTCTCTATTATAATAAGACAGACCAGCTTGATCTACTGTCTCTTTGTCTCTATTATATTAAGACAGAACAGCTACATCTACTGTCTCTATTATATTATGACAGACCAGTTAAATCTACTGTCTCCATTATATTATGACAGACCAGCTAGATCGGCAGTCTCTATTATATTATGACAGACCAGCTAGATCTACTGTCTCTATTATATTATGACAGACCAGCTAGATTTACTGTCTCTATTATGTTATGACAGACCAGCTAGATCTACTTTCTCTATTGTATTATGGCAGAACAGCTAGATCTACTGTCTCTATAATATTATGACAGACCAGCTAGATCTACTGTCTCTGTGTCTCTACTATATTATGACAGACCAGCGAGATCTACTGCCTCTATTATATTATGACAGACGAGCTAGATCTACTGTCTCTATTGAATTATGACAGTCCAGCTTGATCTACTGTGTCTGTTATATTATGACAGACCAGCTAGATCTACTGTCTCTATTATATTATATCATGACAGACCAGCTAGATATACTGTCTCTATTATATTATCACAGACCAGCTAGATCTACTGTCTCTGTGTCTCTTTTATATTATGACTGACCAGCGAGATCTACTGTCTCTATTATATTATATCATGACAGACCAGCTAAATATACTGTCTCTATTATATTATGACAGACCAGCTAGATCTACTGTCTCTGTGTCTCTATTATATTATGACAGACCAGCTAGATCTACTGTCTCTATCATAATATGACAGACCAGCTAGATCTACTGTCTCTATTATAATATGACAGACCAGCTTGATCTACTGTCTCTTTGTCTCTATTATATTATGACAGGCCAGATAGATATACTGTCTCTATTATATTATGACAGACCAGCTAGATCTACTGTCTCTATTATAATATGAAAAACCAGCTCGATCTACTTTCTCTTTGTCTCTATTATATTATGACAGACCAGCTAGATTTACTGTCTCTATTATATTATGACAGAACAGCTAGATCTACTGTCTCTATTGTATTATGAGATACCAGCTAGATCTACTGTCTCTATTGTATTATAACAGACCATCTAGAACTGCTGTTTCTAATATATTATGACAGACCAGCTAGATCTACTGTCTCTGTGTCTCTATTGTATTATGACGGACCAGATAGATCTACTGTCTCTATTATATTATCACAGACCAGCTTGATCTACTGTCTCTATTATATTATGACAGACCAGCTAGATCTACTGTCTCTATTGTATCATGACAGACCAGCTAGACCTACTGTGTCTATGATAATATGACAGACCAGCTAGATATACTGTCTCTATGATAATATGACAGACCAGCTAGATGTACTTTCTCTATTGTATTATGACAGACCAGCTAGATCTACTGTGTGTATTGTATTATGACAGACCTGCTAGACCTACTGTCTCTATTATATTATATCATGACAGACCAGCTAGATATACTGTCTCTATTATATTATGACAGACCAGCTAGATCTACTGTGTGTATTATATTATGACAGACCAGCTAGACCTACTATCTCTATTATATTATATCATGACAGACCAGCTAGATATACTGTCTTTATTATATTATGACAGACCAGCTAGATACTGTCTCTGTGTATCTATTATATTATGACAGACCAGCTAGATCTACTGTCTCTGTGTCTCTATGATATTATGACAGACCAGCTAGATCTACTGTCTCTATTATATTATGACAGACCAGCTAGATCTACTGTCTCTATTATAATATGACAGACCAGCTTGATATACTGTCTCTTTGTCACTATTATATTATGACAGGCCAGATAGATATACTGTCTCTATTAAAATATGAAAAACCAGCTAGATCTACTGTCTCTGTGGCTCTATTATATTATGACAGGCCAGCTAGATCTTCTGTCTCTATCATAATATGACAGACCAGCTAGATCTAATGTCTCTATTATATTATAACAGACCAGCTAGATCTACTGTCTCTATTATAATATGACATACCAGCTTGATCTACTGTCTCTTTGTCTCTATTATATTATGACAGGCCAGATAGATATACTGTCTCTATTATTTCATGACAGACCAGCTAGATCTACTGTCTCTATTATAATATGAAAAACCAGCTCGATCTTCTTTCTCTTTGTCTCTATTATATTATGACAGAACAGCTAGATATACAGTCTCTATTATATTATGACAGACCAGCTAGATCTACTGTCTCTATTGTATTATGAGATACCAGCTAGATCTACTGTCTCTATTGTATTATAACAGACCAGCTAGAACTGTTGTTTCTATTATATTATGACAGACCAGCTAGATCTACTGTCTATGTGTCTCTATTGTATTATGACAGACCAGCTTGATCTACTGTCTCTATTATATTATGACAGACCAGCTAGATCTACTGTCTCTATTGTATTATGACAGACCAGCTAGATCTACTGTCTCTATCATAATATGACAGACCAGCTAGATCTAATGTCTCTATTATATTATAACAGACCAGCTAGATCTACTGTCTCTATTATAATATGACAGACCAGCTTGATCTACTGTCTCTTTGTCTCTATTATATTATGACAGGCCAGATAGATTTACTGTCTCTATTATATTATGACAGAACAGCTAGATATACTGTCTCTATTATATTATGACAGACCAGCTAGATCTACTGTCTCTATTGTATTATGAGATACCATATAGATCTACTGTCTCTATTGTATTATAACAGACCAGCTAGAACTGTTGTTTCTATTATATTATGACAGACCAGCTAGATCTACTGTCTATGTGTCTCTATTGTATTATGACAGACCAGCTTGATCTACTGTCTCTATTATATTATGACAGACCAGCTAGATCGGCTATCTCTATTATATTTTGACAGACCAGCTACATCTACTGTCTCTATTATATTATGACAGACCAGCTAGATCTACTGTCTCTATTGTATTATGAGATACCAGCTAGATCTACTGTCTCTATTGTATTATAACAGACCAGCTAGAACTGTGGTTTCTATTATATTATGACAGACCAGCTAGATCTACTGTCTATGTGTCTCTATTGTATTATGACAGACCAGCTTGATCTACTGTCTCTATTATATTATGACAGACCAGCTAGATCGGCTATCTCTATTATATTTTGACAGACCAGCTACATCTACTGTCTCTATTATATTATGACAGACCAGCTAGATCTACTGTCTCTTTTGTATTATGACAGACCAGTTAGATCTACTGTCTCCATTGTATTATGACAGACCAGCTAGATCTACCGTCTCTATTTTAATATGACAGACCAGCTAGATCTACTGTCTCTATTATATTATGACAGACGAGCTAGATCTACTGTCTCTACTACATTATGACAGAACAGCTACATTTACTGTATCTATTATATTTTGACAGACCTGCTGCATTTACTGTCTCTATTGTATTATGACAGACCAGCTAGATCTACTGTCTCTATTATAATATGACAGACCAGCTAGATCTACTGTCTCTATTATATTATGACAGAACAGCTAGATATACTGTCTCTATTATATTATGACAGACCAGCTAGATCTACTGTCTCTATTGTATTATGAGATACCATATAGATCTACTGTCTCTATTGTATTATAACAGACCAGCTAGAACTGTTGTTTCTATTATATTATGACAGACCAGCTAGATCTACTGTCTATGTGTCTCTATTGTATTATGACAGACCAGCTTGATCTACTGTCTCTATTATATTATGACAGACCAGCTAGATCGGCTATCTCTATTATATTTTGACAGACCAGCTACATCTACTGTCTCTATTATATTATGACAGACCAGCTAGATCTACTGTCTCTATTGTATTATGAGATACCAGCTAGATCTACTGTCTCTATTGTATTATAACAGACCAGCTAGAACTGTGGTTTCTATTATATTATGACAGACCAGCTAGATCTACTGTCTATGTGTCTCTATTGTATTATGACAGACCAGCTTGATCTACTGTCTCTATTATATTATGACAGACCAGCTAGATCGGCTATCTCTATTATATTTTGACAGACCAGCTACATCTACTGTCTCTATTATATTATGACAGACCAGCTAGATCTACTGTCTCTTTTGTATTATGACAGACCAGTTAGATCTACTGTCTCCATTGTATTATGACAGACCAGCTAGATCTACCGTCTCTATTTTAATATGACAGACCAGCTAGATCTACTGTCTCTATTATATTATGACAGACGAGCTAGATCTACTGTCTCTACTACATTATGACAGAACAGCTACATTTACTGTATCTATTATATTTTGACAGACCTGCTGCATTTACTGTCTCTATTGTATTATGACAGACCAGCTAGATCTACTGTCTCTATTATAATATGACAGACCAGCTAGATCTACTGTCTCTATTATATTATGACAGACGAGCTAGATTTACTGTCTCTATTATATTATGACAGAACAGCTAGATCTACTGTCTCTATTATATTATGACAGACCAGCTAGATCTACTGTCTCTATTGTATTATGACAGACCAGCTAGATCTACTGTCTCTATTATATTATGACAGACCAGCTAGATCTACTGTCTCTGTGTCTCTATTATATTATGACAGACCAGCTAGATCTACTGTCTCTATCATAATATGACAGACCAGCTAGATCTACTGTCTCTATTGTATTATGAGATACCAGCTAGATCTACTGTCTCTATTG
Source organism: Oncorhynchus mykiss (assembly GCF_013265735.2). Lineage (NCBI taxonomy): Eukaryota > Metazoa > Chordata > Actinopteri > Salmoniformes > Salmonidae > Oncorhynchus > Oncorhynchus mykiss. The sequence goes on from NW_023493705.1 coordinate 374,852, forward strand.
TATTATAACAGACCAGCTAGAACTGTTGTCTCTTTTATATTATGTCTGACCAGCGAGATCTACTGTCTCTATTATATTATATCATGACAGACCAGCTAAATATACTGTCTCTATTATATTATGACAGACCAGCTAGATCTACTGTCTCTGTGTCTCTATTATATTATGACAGACCAGCTAGATCTACTGTCTCTATCATAATATGACAGACCAGCTAGATCTACTGTCTCTATTATAATATGACAGACCAGCTTGATCTACTGTCTCTTTGTCTCTATTATATTATGACAGGCCAGATAGATCTACTGTCTCTATTATATTATATTATGAGAGACCAGCTAGATATACTGTCTCTATTATATTTTGACAGACCAGCTAGATCTACTGTCTCTGTGTCTCTATTATATTATGAAAAACCAGCTAGATCTACTGTCTCTATTATATGATGACAGACGAGCTAGATCTGCTATCTGTATGATATTATGACAGAAAAGCTAAATCTACTGTCTCTATTATATTATGACAGACCAGCTAGATCTACTGTCTCTGTGTCTCTATTATATTATGACAGACCAGCTAGATCTACTGTCGCTATCATAATATGACAGACCAGCTAGATCTAATGTCTCTATTATATTATGACAGACCAGCTAGATCTACTGTCTCTTTTATAATATGACGGACCAGCTTGATCTACTGTCTCAATTATATTATGACAAACCAGCTAGACCTACTGACTATATTATGTTATGACAGACCGGATGGATATACTGTCTCTATTATATTATGACAGACCAGCTAGATCTACTGTCTCTATTATAAAATGAAAAACCAGCTAGATCTACTTTCTCTTTGTCTCATATTATGACAGGCCAGCTAGATCTACTGTTTCTGTGTCTCTATTGTATTATGACAGACCTGCTTCATCTACTCTCTCTATTATATTATGACAGACCAGCTAGATCTACTGTCTCTATTATATTATGACAGACCTGCTAGATCTACTGTCTCTGTGTCTCTTTTATATTATGACAGACCAGCGAGATCTACTGTCTCTATTATGTTATATCATGACAGACCAGCTAGATCTACTGTCTCTATTATGTTATATCATGACAGACCAGCTAGATCTACTGTCTCTATTATAATAAGACAGACCAGCTTGATCTACTGTCTCTTTGTCTCTATTATATTAAGACAGAACAGCTACATCTACTGTCTCTATTATATTATGACAGACCAGCTAAATCTACTGTCTCCATTATATTATGACAGACCAGCTAGATCGGCAGTCTCTATTATATTATGACAGACCAGCTAGATCTACTGTCTCTATTATATTATGACAGACCAGCTAGATTTACTGTCTCTATTATGTTATGACAGACCAGCTAGATCTACTTTCTCTATTGTATTATGGCAGAACAGCTAGATCTACTGTCTCTATAATATTATGACAGACCAGCTAGATCTACTGTCTCTGTGTCTCTACTATATTATGACAGACCAGCGAGATCTACTGCCTCTATTATATTATGACAGACGAGCTAGATCTACTGTCTCTATTGAATTATGACAGTCCAGCTTGATCTACTGTGTCTGTTATATTATGACAGACCAGCTAGATCTACTGTCTCTATTATATTATATCATGACAGACCAGCTAGATATACTGTCTCTATTATATTATCACAGACCAGCTAGATCTACTGTCTCTGTGTCTCTTTTATATTATGACTGACCAGCGAGATCTACTGTCTCTATTATATTATATCATGACAGACCAGCTAAATATACTGTCTCTATTATATTATGACAGACCAGCTAGATCTACTGTCTCTGTGTCTCTATTATATTATGACAGACCAGCTAGATCTACTGTCTCTATCATAATATGACAGACCAGCTAGATCTACTGTCTCTATTATAATATGACAGACCAGCTTGATCTACTGTCTCTTTGTCTCTATTATATTATGACAGGCCAGATAGATATACTGTCTCTATTATATTATGACAGACCAGCTAGATCTACTGTCTCTATTATAATATGAAAAACCAGCTCGATCTACTTTCTCTTTGTCTCTATTATATTATGACAGACCAGCTAGATTTACTGTCTCTATTATATTATGACAGAACAGCTAGATCTACTGTCTCTATTGTATTATGAGATACCAGCTAGATCTACTGTCTCTATTGTATTATAACAGACCATCTAGAACTGCTGTTTCTATTATATTATGACAGACCAGCTAGATCTACTGTCTCTGTGTCTCTATTGTATTATGACGGACCAGATAGATCTACTGTCTCTATTATAATATGACAGACCAGCTAGATATACTGTCTCTATTGTATCATGACAGACCAGCTAGACCTACTGTGTCTATTATATTATGACATACCAGCTAGATATGCTGTCTCTATGATAATATGACAGACCAGCTAGATCTACTGTCTCTATTATATTATGACAGACCAGCTAGATGTACTTTCTCTATTGTATTATGACAGACCAGCTAGATCTACTGTGTGTATTGTATTATGACAGACCAGCTAGACCTACTGTCTCTATTATATTATATCATGACAGACCAGCTAGATATACTGTCTCTATTATATTATGACAGACCAGCTAGATCTACTGTGTGTATTATATTATGACAGACCAGCTAGACCTACTATCTCTATTATATTATATCATGACAGACCAGCTAGATATACTGTCTTTATTATATTATGACAGACCAGCTAGATACTGTCTCTGTGTATCTATTATATTATGACAGACCAGCTAGATCTACTGTCTCTGTGTCTCTATGATATTATGACAGACCAGCTAGATCTACTGTCTCTATTATATTATGACAGACCAGCTAGATCTACTGTCTCTATTATAATATGACAGACCAGCTTGATATACTGTCTCTTTGTCACTATTATATTATGACAGGCCAGATAGATATACTGTCTCTATTAAAATATGAAAAACCAGCTAGATCTACTGTCTCTGTGGCTCTATTATATTATGACAGGCCAGCTAGATCTTCTGTCTCTATTATATTATGACAGACGAGCTAGATTTACTGTCTCTATTATATTATGACAGAACAGCTAGATCTACTGTCTCTATTATATTATGACAGACCAGCTAGATCTACTGTCTCTATTGTATTATGACAGACCAGCTAGATCTACTGTCTCTATTATATTATGACAGACCAGCTAGATCTACTGTCTCTGTGTCTCTATTATATTATGACAGACCAGCTAGATCTACTGTCTCTATCATAATATGACAGACCAGCTAGATCTAATGTCTCTATTATATTATAACAGACCAGCTAGATCTACTGTCTCTATTATAATATGACATACCAGCTTGATCTACTGTCTCTTTGTCTCTATTATATTATGACAGGCCAGATAGATATACTGTCTCTATTATTTCATGACAGACCAGCTAGATCTACTGTCTCTATTATAATATGAAAAACCAGCTCGATCTTCTTTCTCTTTGTCTCTATTATATTATGACAGAACAGCTAGATATACTGTCTCTATTATATTATGACAGACCAGCTAGATCTACTGTCTCTATTGTATTATGAGATACCAGCTAGATCTACTGTCTCTATTGTATTATAACAGACCAGCTAGAACTGTTGTTTCTATTATATTATGACAGACCAGCTAGATCTACTGTCTATGTGTCTCTATTGTATTATGACAGACCAGCTTGATCTACTGTCTCTATTATATTATGACAGACCAGCTAGATCTACTGTCTCTATTGTATTATGACAGACCAGCTAGATCTACTGTCTGTATCATAATATGACAGACCAGCTAGATCTAATGTCTCTATTATATTATAACAGACCAGCTAGATCTACTGTCTCTATTATAATATGACAGACCAGCTTGATCTACTGTCTCTTTGTCTCTATTATATTATGACAGGCCAGATAGATTTACTGTCTCTATTATATTATGACAGAACAGCTAGATATACTGTCTCTATTATATTATGACAGACCAGCTAGATCTACTGTCTCTATTGTATTATGAGATACCATATAGATCTACTGTCTCTATTGTATTATAACAGACCAGCTAGAACTGTTGTTTCTATTATATTATGACAGACCAGCTAGATCTACTGTCTATGTGTCTCTATTGTATTATGACAGACCAGCTTGATCTACTGTCTCTATTATATTATGACAGACCAGCTAGATCGGCTATCTCTATTATATTTTGACAGACCAGCTACATCTACTGTCTCTATTATATTATGACAGACCAGCTAGATCTACTGTCTCTATTGTATTATGAGATACCAGCTAGATCTACTGTCTCTATTATAATATGACAGACCAGCTTGATCTACTGTCTCTTTGTCTCTATTATATTATGACAGGCCAGATAGATATACTGTCTCTATTATATTATGACAGACCAGCTAGATCTACTGTCTCTATTATAATATGAAAAACCAGCTCGATCTACTTTCTCTTTGTCTCTATTATATTATGACAGACCAGCTAGATTTACTGTCTCTATTATATTATGACAGAACAGCTAGATCTACTGTCTCTATTGTATTATGAGATACCAGCTAGATCTACTGTCTCTATTGTATTATAACAGACCATCTAGAACTGCTGTTTCTATTATATTATGACAGACCAGCTAGATCTACTGTCTCTGTGTCTCTATTGTATTATGACGGACCAGATAGATCTACTGTCTCTATTATAATATGACAGACCAGCTAGATATACTGTCTCTATTGTATCATGACAGACCAGCTAGACCTACTGTGTCTATTATATTATGACATACCAGCTAGATATGCTGTCTCTATGATAATATGACAGACCAGCTAGATCTACTGTCTCTATTATATTATGACAGACCAGCTAGATGTACTTTCTCTATTGTATTATGACAGACCAGCTAGATCTACTGTGTGTATTGTATTATGACAGACCAGCTAGACCTACTGTCTCTATTATATTATATCATGACAGACCAGCTAGATATACTGTCTCTATTATATTATGACAGACCAGCTAGATCTACTGTGTGTATTATATTATGACAGACCAGCTAGACCTACTATCTCTATTATATTATATCATGACAGACCAGCTAGATATACTGTCTTTATTATATTATGACAGACCAGCTAGATACTGTCTCTGTGTATCTATTATATTATGACAGACCAGCTAGATCTACTGTCTCTGTGTCTCTATGATATTATGACAGACCAGCTAGATCTACTGTCTCTATTATATTATGACAGACCAGCTAGATCTACTGTCTCTATTATAATATGACAGACCAGCTTGATATACTGTCTCTTTGTCACTATTATATTATGACAGGCCAGATAGATATACTGTCTCTATTAAAATATGAAAAACCAGCTAGATCTACTGTCTCTGTGGCTCTATTATATTATGACAGGCCAGCTAGATCTTCTGTCTCTATTATATTATGACAGACGAGCTAGATTTACTGTCTCTATTATATTATGACAGAACAGCTAGATCTACTGTCTCTATTATATTATGACAGAACAGCTAGATCTACTGTCTCTATTGTATTATGACAGACCAGCTAGATCTACTGTCTCTATTATATTATGACAGACCAGCTAGATCTACTGTCTCTGTGTCTCTATTATATTATGACAGACCAGCTAGATCTACTGTCTCTATCATAATATGACAGACCAGCTAGATCTAATGTCTCTATTATATTATAACAGACCAGCTAGATCTACTGTCTCTATTATAATATGACATACCAGCTTGATCTACTGTCTCTTTGTCTCTATTATATTATGACAGGCCAGATAGATATACTGTCTCTATTATTTCATGACAGACCAGCTAGATCTACTGTCTCTATTATAATATGAAAAACCAGCTCGATCTTCTTTCTCTTTGTCTCTATTATATTATGACAGAACAGCTAGATATACTGTCTCTATTATATTATGACAGACCAGCTAGATCTACTGTCTCTATTGTATTATGAGATACCAGCTAGATCTACTGTCTCTATTGTATTATAACAGACCAGCTAGAACTGTTGTTTCTATTATATTATGACAGACCAGCTAGATCTACTGTCTATGTGTCTCTATTGTATTATGACAGACCAGCTTGATCTACTGTCTCTATTATATTATGACAGACCAGCTAGATCTACTGTCTCTATTGTATTATGACAGACCAGCTAGATCTACTGTCTCTATCATAATATGACAGACCAGCTAGATCTAATGTCTCTATTATATTATAACAGACCAGCTAGATCTACTGTCTCTATTATAATATGACAGACCAGCTTGATCTACTGTCTCTTTGTCTCTATTATATTATGACAGGCCAGATAGATTTACTGTCTCTATTATATTATGACAGAACAGCTAGATATACTGTCTCTATTATATTATGACAGACCAGCTAGATCTACTGTCTCTATTGTATTATGAGATACCATATAGATCTACTGTCTCTATTGTATTATAACAGACCAGCTAGAACTGTTGTTTCTATTATATTATGACAGACCAGCTAGATCTACTGTCTATGTGTCTCTATTGTATTATGACAGACCAGCTTGATCTACTGTCTCTATTATATTATGACAGACCAGCTAGATCGGCTATCTCTATTATATTTTGACAGACCAGCTACATCTACTGTCTCTATTATATTATGACAGACCAGCTAGATCTACTGTCTCTATTGTATTATGAGATACCAGCTAGATCTACTGTCTCTATTATAATATGACAGACCAGCTTGATCTACTGTCTCTTTGTCTCTATTATATTATGACAGGCCAGATAGATATACTGTCTCTATTATATTATGACAGACCAGCTAGATCTACTGTCTCTATTATAATATGAAAAACCAGCTCGATCTACTTTCTCTTTGTCTCTATTATATTATGACAGACCAGCTAGATTTACTGTCTCTATTATATTATGACAGAACAGCTAGATCTACTGTCTCTATTGTATTATGAGATACCAGCTAGATCTACTGTCTCTATTGTATTATAACAGACCATCTAGAACTGCTGTTTCTATTATATTATGACAGACCAGCTAGATCTACTGTCTCTGTGTCTCTATTGTATTATGACGGACCAGATAGATCTACTGTCTCTATTATAATATGACAGACCAGCTAGATATACTGTCTCTATTGTATCATGACAGACCAGCTAGACCTACTGTGTCTATTATATTATGACATACCAGCTAGATTTGCTGTCTCTATGATAATATGACAGACCAGCTAGATCTACTGTCTCTATTATATTATGACAGACCAGCTAGATGTACTTTCTCTATTGTATTATGACAGACCAGCTAGATCTACTGTGTGTATTGTATTATGACAGACCAGCTAGACCTACTGTCTCTATTATATTATATCATGACAGACCAGCTAGATATACTGTCTCTATTATATTATGACAGACCAGCTAGATCTACTGTGTGTATTATATTATGACAGACCAGCTAGACCTACTATCTCTATTATATTATATCATGACAGACCAGCTAGATATACTGTCTTTATTATATTATGACAGACCAGCTAGATACTGTCTCTGTGTATCTATTATATTATGACAGACCAGCTAGATCTACTGTCTCTGTGTCTCTATGATATTATGACAGACCAGCTAGATCTACTGTCTCTATTATATTATGACAGACCAGCTAGATCTACTGTCTCTATTATAATATGACAGACCAGCTTGATATACTGTCTCTTTGTCACTATTATATTATGACAGGCCAGATAGATATACTGTCTCTATTAAAATATGAAAAACCAGCTAGATCTACTGTCTCTGTGGCTCTATTATATTATGACAGGCCAGCTAGATCTTCTGTCTCTATTATATTATGACAGACGAGCTAGATTTACTGTCTCTATTATATTATGACAGAACAGCTAGATCTACTGTCTCTATTATATTATGACAGAACAGCTAGATCTACTGTCTCTATTGTATTATGACAGACCAGCTAGATCTACTGTCTCTATTATATTATGACAGACCAGCTAGATCTACTGTCTCTGTGTCTCTATTATATTATGACAGACCAGCTAGATCTACTGTCTCTATCATAATATGACAGACCAGCTAGATCTAATGTCTCTATTATATTATAACAGACCAGCTAGATCTACTGTCTCTATTATAATATGACATACCAGCTTGATCTACTGTCTCTTTGTCTCTATTATATTATGACAGGCCAGATAGATCTACTGTCTCTATTGTATTATGACAGACCAGCTAGATCTACTGTCTCTATTATATTATGACAGACCAGCTAGATCTACTGTCTCTGTGTCTCTATTATATTATGACAGACCAGCTAGATCTACTGTCTCTATCATAATATGACAGACCAGCTAGATCTAATGTCTCTATTATATTATAACAGACCAGCTAGATCTACTGTCTCTATTATAATATGACATACCAGCTTGATCTACTGTCTCTTTGTCTCTATTATATTATGACAGGCCAGATAGATATACTGTCTCTATTATTTCATGACAGACCAGCTAGATCTACTGTCTCTATTATAATATGAAAAACCAGCTCGATCTTCTTTCTCTTTGTCTCTATTATATTATGACAGAACAGCTAGATATACTGTCTCTATTATATTATGACAGACCAGCTAGATCTACTGTCTCTATTGTATTATGAGATACCAGCTAGATCTACTGTCTCTATTGTATTATAACAGACCAGCTAGAACTGTTGTTTCTATTATATTATGACAGACCAGCTAGATCTACTGTCTATGTGTCTCTATTGTATTATGACAGACCAGCTTGATCTACTGTCTCTATTATATTATGACAGACCAGCTAGATCTACTGTCTCTATTGTATTATGACAGACCAGCTAGATCTACTGTCTCTATCATAATATGACAGACCAGCTAGATCTAATGTCTCTATTATATTATAACAGACCAGCTTGATCTACTGTCTCTTTGTCTCTATTATATTATGACAGGCCAGATAGATTTACTGTCTCTATTATATTATGACAGAACAGCTAGATATACTGTCTCTATTATATTATGACAGACCAGCTAGATCTACTGTCTCTATTGTATTATGAGATACCATATAGATCTACTGTCTCTATTGTATTATAACAGACCAGCTAGAACTGTTGTTTCTATTATATTATGACAGACCAGCTAGATCTACTGTCTATGTGTCTCTATTGTATTATGACAGACCAGCTTGATCTACTGTCTCTATTATATTATGACAGACCAGCTAGATCGGCTATCTCTATTATATTTTGACAGACCAGCTACATCTACTGTCTCTATTATATTATGACAGACCAGCTAGATCTACTGTCTCTATTGTATTATGAGATACCAGCTAGATCTACTGTCTCTATTGTATTATAACAGACCAGCTAGAACTGTTGTTTCTATTATATTATGACAGACCAGCTAGATCTACTGTCTATGTGTCTCTATTGTATTATGACAGACCAGCTTGATCTACTGTCTCTATTGTATTATGAGATACCATATAGATCTACTGTCTCTATTGTATTATAACAGACCAGCTAGAACTGTTGTTTCTATTATATTATGACAGACCAGCTAGATCTACTGTCTATGTGTCTCTATTGTATTATGACAGACCAGCTTGATCTACTGTCTCTATTATATTATGACAGACCAGCTAGATCGGCTATCTCTATTATATTTTGACAGACCAGCTACATCTACTGTCTCTATTATATTATGACAGACCAGCTAGATCTACTGTCTCTATTGTATTATGAGATACCAGCTAGATCTACTGTCTCTATTGTATTATAACAGACCAGCTAGAACTGTTGTTTCTATTATATTATGACAGACCAGCTAGATCTACTGTCTATGTGTCTCTATTGTATTATGACAGACCAGCTTGATCTACTGTCTCTATTATATTATGACAGACCAGCTAGATCGGCTATCTCTATTATATTTTGACAGACCAGCTACATCTACTGTCTCTATTATATTATGACAGACCAGCTAGATCTACTGTCTCTTTTGTATTATGACAGACCAGTTAGATCTACTGTCTCCATTGTATTATGACAGACCAGCTAGATCTACCGTCTCTATTTTAATATGACAGACCAGCTAGATCTACTGTCTCTATTATATTATGACAGACGAGCTAGATCTACTGTCTCTACTACATTATGACAGAACAGCTACATTTACTGTATCTATTATATTTTGACAGACCTGCTGCATTTACTGTCTCTATTGTATTATGACAGACCAGCTAGATCTACTGTCTCTATTATAATATGACAGACCAGCTAGATCTACTGTCTCTATTATATTATTACAGACGAGCTAGATTTACTGTCTCTATTATATTATGACAGAACAGCTAGATCTACTGTCTCTATTATATTATGACAGACCAGCTAGATCTACTGTCTCCATTGTATTATGACAGACCAGCTAGATCTACTGTCTCTATTATATTATGACAGACCAGCTAGATCTACTGTCTCTGTGTCTCTATTATATTATGACAGACCAGCTAGATCTACTGTCTCTATCATAATATGACAGACCAGCTAGATCTACTGTCTCTATTGTATTATGAGATACCAGCTAGATCTACTGTCTCTATTGTATTATAACAGACCAGCTAGAACTGTTGTCTCTTTTATATTATGTCTGACCAGCGAGATCTACTGTCTCTATTATATTATATCATGACAGACCAGCTAAATATACTGTCTCTATTATATTATGACAGACCAGCTAGATCTACTGTCTCTGTGTCTCTATTATATTATGACAGACCAGCTAGATCTACTGTCTCTATCATAATATGACAGACCAGCTAGATCTACTGTCTCTATTATAATATGACAGACCAGCTTGATCTACTGTCTCTTTGTCTCTATTATATTATGACAGCCAAGATAGATCTACTGTCTCTATTATATTATATTATGAGAGACCAGCTAGATATACTGTCTCTATTATATTTTGACAGACCAGCTAGATCTACTGTCTCTGTGTCTCTATTATATTATGAAAAACCAGCTAGATCTACTGTCTCTATTATATTATGACAGACGAGCTAGATCTGCTATCTGTATGATATTATGACAGAAAAGCTAAATCTACTGTCTCTATTATATTATGACAGACCAGCTAGATCTACTGTCTCTGTGTCTCTATTATATTATGACAGACCAGCTAGATCTACTGTCGCTATCATAATATGACAGACCAGCTAGATCTAATGTCTCTATTATATTATGACAGACCAGCTAGATCTACTGTCTCTTTTATAATATGACGGACCAGCTTGATCTACTGTCTCAATTATATTATGACAAACCAGCTAGACCTACTGACTATATTATGTTATGACAGACCGGATGGATATACTGTCTCTATTATATTATGACAGACCAGCTAGATCTACTGTCTCTATTATAAAATGAAAAACCAGCTAGATCTACTTTCTCTTTGTCTCATATTATGACAGGCCAGCTAGATCTACTGTTTCTGTGTCTCTATTGTATTATGACAGACCTGCTTCATCTACTCTCTCTATTATATTATGACAGACCAGCTAGATCTACTGTCTCTATTATATTATGACAGACCTGCTAGATCTACTGTCTCTGTGTCTCTTTTATATTATGACAGACCAGCGAAATCTACTGTCTCTATTATGTTATATCATGACAGACCAGCTAGATCTACTGTCTCTATTATGTTATATCATGACAGACCAGCTAGATCTACTGTCTCTATTATAATAAGACAGACCAGCTTGATCTACTGTCTCTTTGTCTCTATTATATTAAGACAGAACAGCTACATCTACTGTCTCTATTATATTATGACAGACCAGCTAAATCTACTGTCTCCATTATATTATGACAGACCAGCTAGATCGGCAGTCTCTATTATATTATGACAGACCAGCTAGATCTACTGTCTCTATTATATTATGACAGACCAGCTAGATTTACTGTCTCTATTATGTTATGACAGACCAGCTAGATCTACTTTCTCTATTGTATTATGGCAGAACAGCTAGATCTACTGTCTCTATAATATTATGACAGACCAGCTAGATCTACTGTCTCTGTGTCTCTACTATATTATGACAGACCAGCGAGATCTACTGCCTCTATTATATTATGACAGACGAGCTAGATCTACTGTCTCTATTGAATTATGACAGTCCAGCTTGATCTACTGTGTCTGTTATATTATGACAGACCAGCTAGATCTACTGTCTCTATTATATTATATCATGACAGACCAGCTAGATATACTGTCTCTATTATATTATCACAGACCAGCTAGATCTACTGTCTCTGTGTCTCTTTTATATTATGACTGACCAGCGAGATCTACTGTCTCTATTATATTATATCATGACAGACCAGCTAAATATACTGTCTCTATTATATTATGACAGACCAGCTAGATCTACTGTCTCTGTGTCTCTATTATATTATGACAGACCAGCTAGATCTACTGTCTCTATCATAATATGACAGACCAGCTAGATCTACTGTCTCTATTATAATATGACAGACCAGCTTGATCTACTGTCTCTTTGTCTCTATTATATTATGACAGGCCAGATAGATTTACTGTCTCTATTATATTATGACAGAACAGCTAGATATACTGTCTCTATTATATTATGACAGACCAGCTAGATCTACTGTCTCTATTGTATTATGAGATACCATATAGATCTACTGTCTCTATTGTATTATAACAGACCAGCTAGAACTGTTGTTTCTATTATATTATGACAGACCAGCTAGATCTACTGTCTATGTGTCTCTATTGTATTATGACAGACCAGCTTGATCTACTGTCTCTATTATATTATGACAGACCAGCTAGATCGGCTATCTCTATTATATTTTGACAGACCAGCTACATCTACTGTCTCTATTATATTATGACAGACCAGCTAGATCTACTGTCTCTATTGTATTATGAGATACCAGCTAGATCTACTGTCTCTATTGTATTATAACAGACCAGCTAGAACTGTTGTTTCTATTATATTATGACAGACCAGCTAGATCTACTGTCTATGTGTCTCTATTGTATTATGACAGACCAGCTTGATCTACTGTCTCTATTATATTATGACAGACCAGCTAGATCGGCTATCTCTATTATATTTTGACAGACCAGCTACATCTACTGTCTCTATTATATTATGACAGACCAGCTAGATCTACTGTCTCTTTTGTATTATGACAGACCAGTTAGATCTACTGTCTCCATTGTATTATGACAGACCAGCTAGATCTACCGTCTCTATTTTAATATGACAGACCAGCTAGATCTACTGTCTCTATTATATTATGACAGACGAGCTAGATCTACTGTCTCTACTACATTATGACAGAACAGCTACATTTACTGTATCTATTATATTTTGACAGACCTGCTGCATTTACTGTCTCTATTGTATTATGACAGACCAGCTAGATCTACTGTCTCTATTATAATATGACAGACCAGCTAGATCTACTGTCTCTATTATATTATGACAGACGAGCTAGATTTACTGTCTCTATTATATTATGACAGAACAGCTAGATCTACTGTCTCTATTATATTATGACAGACCAGCTAGATCTACTGTCTCTATTGTATTATGACAGACCAGCTAGATCTACTGTCTCTATTATATTATGACAGACCAGCTAGATCTACTGTCTCTGTGTCTCTATTATATTATGACAGACCAGCTAGATCTACTGTCTCTATCATAATATGACAGACCAGCTAGATCTACTGTCTCTATTGTATTATGAGATACCAGCTAGATCTACTGTCTCTATTGTATTATAACAGACCAGCTAGAACTGTTGTCTCTTTTATATTATGTCTGACCAGCGAGATCTACTGTCTCTATTATATTATATCATGACAGACCAGCTAAATATACTGTCTCTATTATATTATGACAGACCAGCTAGATCTACTGTCTCTGTGTCTCTATTATATTATGAAAGACCAGCTAGATCTACTGTCTCTATCATAATATGACAGACCAGCTAGATCTACTGTCTCTATTATAATATGACAGACCAGCTTGATCTACTGTCTCTTTGTCTCTATTATATTATGACAGGCCAGATAGATATACTGTCTCTATTATATTATGACAGACCAGCTAGATCTACTGTCTCTATTATAATATGAAAAACCAGCTCGATCTACTTTCTCTTTGTCTCTATTATATTATGACAGACCAGCTAGATTTACTGTGTCTATTATATTATGACAGAACAGCTAGATCTACTGTCTCTATTGTATTATGAGATACCAGCTAGATCTACTGTCTCTATTGTATTATAACAGACCATCTAGAACTGCTGTTTCTATTATATTATGACAGACCAGCTAGATCTACTGTCTCTGTGTCTCTATTGTATTGTGACGGACCAGATAGATCTACTGTCTCTATTATAATATGACAGACCAGCTAGATATACTGTCTCTATTGTATCATGACAGACCAGCTAGACCTACTGTGTCTATTATATTATGACATACCAGCTAGATATGCTGTCTCTATGATAATATGACAGACCAGCTAGATCTACTGTCTCTATTATATTATGACAGACCAGCTAGATGTACTTTCTCTATTGTATTATGACAGACCAGCTAGATCTACTGTGTGTATTGTATTATGACAGACCAGCTAGACCTACTGTCTCTATTATATTATATCATGACAGACCAGCTAGATATACTGTCTCTATTATATTATGACAGACCAGCTAGATCTACTGTGTGTATTATATAATGACAGACCAGCTAGACCTACTGTCTCTATTATAATATGAAAAACCAGCTCGATCTACTTTCTCTTTGTCTCTATTATATTCTGACAGACCAGCTAGATTTACTGTCTCTATTATATTATGACAGAACAGCTAGATCTACTGTCTCTATTGTATTATGAGATACCAGCTAGATCTACTGTCTCTATTGTATTATAACAGACCATCTAGAACTGCTGTTTCTATTATATTATGACAGACCAGCTAGATCTACTGTCTCTGTGTCTCTATTGTATTATGACAGACCAGCTTGATCTTCTGTCTCTATTATATTATCACAGACCAGCTTGATCTACTGTCTCTCTTATATTATGACAGACCAGCTAGATCTACTGTGTCTATATATTATGACGGACCAGATAGATCTACTGTCTCTATTATAATATGACAGACCGGCTAGATATACTGTCTCTATTGTATCATGACAGACCAGCTAGACCTACTGTGTCTATTATATTATGACATACTAGCTAGAAATGCTGTATCTATGATAATATGACAGACCAGCTAGATCTACTGTCTCTATTATATTATGACAGACCAGCTAGATGTACTTTCTCTATTGTATTATGACAGACCAGCTAGAACTACTGTGTGTATTGTATTATGACAGACCAGCTAGACCTACTGTCTCTATTATATTATATCATGACAGACCAGCTAGATATACTGTCTCTATTATATTATGACAGACCAGCTAGATCTACTGTGTGTATTATATTATGACAGACCAGCTAGACCTACTGTCTCTATTATATTATATCATGACATACCAGCTAGATATACTGTCTCTATGATAATATGACAGACCAGCTAGATCTACTGTCTCTATTATATTATGACAGACCAGCTAGACTACTTTCTCTATTGTATTATGACAGGCCAGCTAGATCTACTGTGTGTAATATATTATGACAGACCAGCTAGACCTACTGTCTCTATTATATTATATCATGACAGACCAGCTAGATATACGGTCTCTATTATATTATGACAGACCAGCTAGATCTACTGTGTGTATTATATTATGACAGACCAGCTAGACCTACTGTCTCTATTATATTATATCATGACAGACCAGCTAGATATACTGTCTTTATTATATTATGACAGACCAGCTAGATACTGTCTCTGTGTATCTATTATATTATGACAGACCAGCTAGATCTACTGTCTCTGTGTCTCTATGATATTATGACAGACCAGCTAGATCTACTGTCTCTATTATATTATGACAGACCAGCTAGATCTACTGTCTCTATTATAATATGACAGACCAGCTAGATCTACTGTCTCTATTATAATATGACAGACCAGCTAGATCTACTGTCTCTATTATATTATGACAGACGAGCTAGATTTACTGTCTCTATTATATTATGACAGAACAGCTAGATCTACTGTCTCTATTATATTATGACAGACCAGCTAGATCTACTGTCTCTATTGTATTATGACAGACCAGCTAGATCTACTGTCTCTATTATATTATGACAGACCAGCTAGATCTACTGTCTCTGTGTCTCTATTATATTATGACAGACCAGCTAGATCTACTGTCTCTATCATAATATGACAGACCAGCTAGATCTACTGTCTCTATTGTATTATGAGATACCAGCTAGATCTACTGTCTCTATTGTATTATAACAGACCAGCTAGAACTGTTGTCTCTTTTATATTATGTCTGACCAGCGAGATCTACTGTCTCTATTATATTATATCATGACAGACCAGCTAAATATACTGTCTCTATTATATTATGACAGACCAGCTAGATCTACTGTCTCTGTGTCTCTATTATATTATGACAGACCAGCTAGATCTACTGTCTCTATCATAATATGACAGACCAGCTAGATCTACTGTCTCTATTTATAATATGACAGACCAGCTTGATCTACTGTCTCTTTGTCTCTATTATATTATGACAGGCCAGATAGATATACTGTCTCTATTATATTATGACAGACCAGATAGATCTACTGTCTCTATTATAATATGAAAAACCAGCTCGATCTACTTTCTCTATTGTATTATAACAGACCATCTAGAACTGCTGTTTCTATTATATTATGACAGACCAGCTAGATCTACTGTCTCTGTGTCTCTATTGTATTGTGACGGACCAGATAGATCTACTGTCTCTATTATAATATGACAGACCAGCTAGATATACTGTCTCTATTGTATCATGACAGACCAGCTAGACCTACTGTGTCTATTATATTATGACATACCAGCTAGATCTACTGTCTCTATCATAATATGACAGACCAGCTAGATCTACTGTCTCTATTTATAATATGACAGACCAGCTTGATCTACTGTCTCTTTGTCTCTATTATATTATGACAGGCCAGATAGATATACTGTCTCTATTATATTATGACAGACCAGCTAGATCTACTGTCTCTATTATAATATGAAAAACCAGCTCGATCTACTTTCTCTATTGTATTATAACAGACCATCTAGAACTGCTGTTTCTATTATATTATGACAGACCAGCTAGATCTACTGTCTCTGTGTCTCTATTGTATTGTGACGGACCAGATAGATCTACTGTCTCTATTATAATATGACAGACCAGCTAGATATACTGTCTCTATTGTATCATGACAGACCAGCTAGACCTACTGTGTCTATTATATTATGACATACCAGCTAGATATGCTGTCTCTATGATAATATGACAGACCAGCTAGATCTACTGTCTCTATTATATTATGACAGACCAGCTAGATGTACTTTCTCTATTGTATTATGACAGACCAGCTAGATCTACTGTGTGTATTGTATTATGACAGACCAGCTAGACCTACTGTCTCTATTATATTATATCATGACAGACCAGCTAGATATACTGTCTCTATTATATTATGACAGACCAGCTAGATCTACTGTGTGTATTATATTATGACAGACCAGCTAGACCTACTGTCTCTATTATATTATATCATGACATACCAGCTAGATATACTGTCTCTATGATAATATGACAGACCAGCTAGATCTACTGTCTCTATTATATTATGACAGACCAGCTAGACTACTTTCTTTATTGTATTATGACAGGCCAGCTAGATCTACTGTGTGTAATATATTATGACAGACCAGCTAGACCTACTGTCTCTATTATATTATATCATGACAGACCAGCTAGATATACGGTCTCTATTATATTATGACAGACCAGCTAGATCTACTGTGTGTATTATATTATGACAGACCAGCTAGACCTACTGTCTCTATTATATTATATCATGACAGACCAGCTAGATATACTGTCTCTATTGTATTATGACAGACCAGCTAGATCTACTGTGTGTATTATATTATGACAGACCAGCTAGACCTACTGTCTCTATTATATTATATCATGACAGACCAGCTAGATATACTGTCTTTATTATATTATGACAGACCAGCTAGATACTGTCTCTGTGTATCTATTATATTATGACAGACCAGCTAGATCTACTGTCTCTGTGTCTCTATGATATTATGACAGACCAGCTAGATCTACTGTCTCTATTATATTATGACAGACCAGCTAGATCTACTGTCTCTATTATAATATGACAGACCAGCTTGATATACTGTCTCTTTGTCACTATTATATTATGACAGGCCAGATAGATATACTGTCTCTATTAAAATATGAAAAACCAGCTAGATCTACTGTCTCTGTGGCTCTATTATATTATGACAGGCCAGCTAGATCTTCTGTCTCTATTATATTATGACAGACGAGCTAGATTTACTGTCTCTATTATATTATGACAGAACAGCTAGATCTACTGTCTCTATTATATTATGACAGACCAGCTAGATCTACTGTCTCTATTGTATTATGACAGACCAGCTAGATCTACTGTCTCTATTATATTATGACAGACCAGCTAGAT
>NW_023493706.1:0-30000 GCF_013265735.2 Oncorhynchus mykiss
CTCAGCCTCACTAGTCCTTAAACCGGTCTGGTCTCAGCCTCACTAGTCCTTAAACCGGTCTGGTCTCAGCCTCACTAGCGCTTAAACCGGTCTGGTTCTCAGCCTCACTAGCCCTTAAACCGGTCTGGTCTCAGCCTCACTAATCTTTAAACCGGTCTGGTCTCAGCCTCACTAATCCTTAAACCGGTCTGGTTTCAGCCTAACTAATCCTTAAACCGGTCTGGTCTCAGCCTCACTAATCCTTAAACCGGTCTGGTCTTAGCCTCACTAATCCTTAAACCGGTCTGGACTCAGCCTCACTAATCCTTAAACCGGTCTGTTCTCAGCCTCACTAATCCTTAAACCGGTCTGGTCTCAGCCTCACTAATCCTTAAACCGGTCTGGTCTCAGCCTCACTAATCCTTAAACCGGTCTGGTCTCAGCCTCACTAGTCCTTTAACCGGTCTGGACTCAGCCTCACTAGCCCTTAAACCGGTCTGGTCTCAGCCTCACTAGCCCTTAAACCGAACTGGTCTCAGCCTCACTAATCCTTAAACCGAACTGGTCTCAGCCTCACTAATCCTTAAACCGGTCTGGTCTCAGCCTCACTAATCCTTAAACCGGTCTGGTCTCAGCCTCACTAATCCTTAAACCGGTCTGGTCTCAGCCTCACTAATCCTTAAACCGGTCTGGTCTCAGCCTCACTAGTCCTTTAACCGGTCTGGTCTCAGCCTAACAAATCCTTAAACTGGTCTGGTCTCAGCCTCACTAGCCCTTAAACCGGTCTGGTCTTAGACTCACTAATACTTAAACCGGTCTGGTCTCAGCCTCACTAATCCTTAAACCGGTCAGATCTCAGCCTCACTAATCCTTAAACCGGTCTGGTCTCAGCCTCACTAGTCCTTAAACCGGTCTGGTCTCAGCCTCACTAGCGCTTAAACCGGTCTGGTTCTCAGCCTCACTAGCCCTTAAACCGGTCTGGTCTCAGCCTCACTAATCCTTAAACCGGTCAGATTTCAGCCTCACTAATCCTTAAACCGGTCTGGGCTCAGCCTCACTAATCCTTAAACCGGTCTGGTCTTAGACTCACTAATCCTTAAACCGGTCTGGTCTCAGCCTCACTAATCCTTAAACCGGTCTGGTCTCAGCCTCACTAATCCTTAAACCGGTCTGGTCTCAGCCTCACTAGCCCTTAAACCGGTCTGGTCTCAGCGTCACTAATCCTTAAACCGGTCTGGACTCAGCCTCACTAATCCTTAAACCGGTCTGGTCTCAGCCTCACTAATCCTTAAACCGGTCTGTTCTCAGCCTCACTAATCCTTAAACCGGTCTGGACTCAGCCTCACTAGTCCTTAAACCGGCCTGGTCTCAGCCTCACTAGTCCTTAAACCGGTCTGGTCTCAGCCTCACTAGCGCTTAAACCGGTCTGGTTCTCAGCCTCACTAGCCCTTAAACCGGTCTGGTCTCAGCCTCACTAATCTTTAAACCGGTCTGGTCTCAGCCTCACTAATCCTTAAACCGGTCTGGTCTCAGCCTCACTAATCCTTAAACCGGTCTGGTCTCAGCCTCACTAATCCTTAAACCGGTCTGGTCTCAGCCTCACTAGTCCTTTAACCGGTCTGGTCTCAGCCTCACAAATCCTTAAACTGGTCTGGTCTCAGCCTCACTAGCCCTTAAACCGGTCTGGTCTTAGACTCACTAATACTTAAACCGGTCTGGTCTCAGCCTCACTAATCCTTAAACCGGTCAGATCTCAGCCTCACTAATCCTTAAACCGGTCTGGTCTCAGCCTCACTAGTCCTTAAACCGGTCTGGTCTCAGCCTCACTAGCGCTTAAACCGGTCTGGTTCTCAGCCTCACTAGCCCTTAAACCGGTCTGGTCTCAGCCTCACTAATCCTTAAACCGGTCAGATCTCAGCCTCACTAATCCTTAAACCGGTCTGGGCTCAGCCTCACTAATCCTTAAACCGGTCTGGTCTTAGACTCACTAATCCTTAAACCGGTCTGGTCTCAGCCTCACTAATCCTTAAACCGGTCTGGTCTCAGCCTCACTAATCCTTAAACCGGTCTGGTCTCAGCCTCACTAGCCCTTAAACCGGTCTGGTCTCAGCGTCACTAATCCTTAAACCGGTCTGGACTCAGCCTCACTAATCCTTAAACCGGTCTGGTCTCAGCCTCACTAATCCTTAAACCGGTCTGTTCTCAGCCTCACTAATCCTTAAACCGGTCTGGACTCAGCCTCACTAGTCCTTAAACCGGTCTGGTCTCAGCCTCACTAGTCCTTAAACCGGTCTGGTCTCAGCCTCACTAGCGCTTAAACCGGTCTGGTTCTCAGCCTCACTAGCCCTTAAACCGGTCTGGTCTCAGCCTCACTAATCTTTAAACCGGTCTGGTCTCAGCCTCACTAATCCTTAAACCGGTCTGGTCTCAGCCTCACTAATCCTTAAACCGGTCTGGTCTCAGCCTCACTAATCCTTAAACCGGTCTGGTCTTAGCCTCACTAATCCTTAAACCGGTCTGGACTCAGCCTCACTAATCCTTAAACCGGTCTGGTCTCAGCCTCACTAATCCTTAAACCGATCTGGTCTCAGCCTCACTAATCCTTAAACCGGTCTGGTCTTAGCCTCACTAATCCTTAAACCGGTCTGGACTCAGCCTCACTAATCCTTAAACCGGTCTGGGCTCAGCCTCACTAATCCTTAAACCGGTCTGGTCTCAGCCTCACTAATCCTTAAACCGGTCTGGTCTCAGCCTCACTAGTCCTTTAACCGGTCTGGACTCAGCCTCACTAGCCCTTAAACCGGTCTGGTCTCAGCCTCACTAGCCCTTAAACCGAACTGGTCTCAGCCTCACTAATCCTTAAACCGGTCTGGTCTCAGCCTCACTAATCCTTAAACCGGTCGGGTCTCAGCCTCACTAATCCTTAAACCGGTCTGGTCTCAGCCTCACTAGTCCTTTAACCGGTCTGGACTCAGCCTCACTAATCCTTAAACCGGTCTGGTCTCAGCCTCACTAGTCCTTTAACCGGTCTGGTCTCAGCCTCACTAATCCTTAAACTGGTCTGGTCTCAGCCTCACTAGCCTTTAAACCGGTCTGGTCTCAGCCTCACTAATCCTTAAACCTGTCTGGACTCAGCCTCACTAGTCCTTAAACCGGTCTGGACTCAGCCTCACTAGTCCTTAAACCGGTCTGGTCTCAGCCTCACTAGCGCTTAAACCGGTCTGGTTCTCAGCCTCACTAGCCCTTAAACCGGTCTGGTCTCAGCCTCACTAATCCTTAAACCGGTCAGATCTCAGCCTCACTAATCCTTAAACCGGTCTGGTCTCAGCCTCACTAATCCTTAAACCGGTCTGGTCTCAGCCTCACTAATCCTTAAACCGGTCTGGTCTCAGACTCACTATTCCTTAAACCGGTCTGGTCTCAGCCTCACTAGCCCTTAAACCGGTCTGGTCTCAGCGTCACTAATCCTTAAACCGGTCTGGACTCAGCCTCACTAATCCTTAAACCGGTCTGGTCTCAGCCTCACTAATCCTTAAACCGGTCTGTTCTCAGCCTCACTAATCCTTAAACCGGTCTGGACTCAGCCTCACTAGTCCTTAAACCGGTCTGGTCTCAGCCTCACTAGTCCTTAAACCGGTCTGGTCTCAGCCTCACTAGCGCTTAAACCGGTCTGGTTCTCAGCCTCACTAGCCCTTAAACCGGTCTGGTCTCAGCGTCACTAATCCTTAAACCGGTCTGGACTCAGCCTCACTAATCCTTAAACCGGTCTGGTCTCAGCCTCACTAATCCTTAAACCGGTCTGTTCTCAGCCTCACTAATCCTTAAACCGGTCTGGACTCAGCCTCACTAGTCCTTAAACCGGTCTGGTCTCAGCCTCACTAGTCCTTAAACCGGTCTGGTCTCAGCCTCACTAGCGCTTAAACCGGTCTGGTTCTCAGCCTCACTAGCCCTTAAACCGGTCTGGTCTCAGCCTCACTAATCTTTAAACCGGTCTGGTCTCAGCCTCACTAATCCTTAAACCGGTCTGGTCTCAGCCTCACTAATCCTTAAACCGGTCTGGTCTCAGCCTCACTAATCCTTAAACCGGTCTGGTCTTAGCCTCACTAATCCTTAAACCGGTCTGGACTCAGCCTCACTAATCCTTAAACCGGTCTGGTCTCAGCCTCACTAATCCTTAAACCGATCTGGTCTCAGCCTCACTAATCCTTAAACCGGTCTGGTCTTAGCCTCACTAATCCTTAAACCGGTCTGGACTCAGCCTCACTAATCCTTAAACCGGTCTGGGCTCAGCCTCACTAATCCTTAAACCGGTCTGGTCTCAGCCTCACTAATCCTTAAACCGGTCTGGTCTCAGCCTCACTAGTCCTTTAACCGGTCTGGACTCAGCCTCACTAGCCCTTAAACCGGTCTGGTCTCAGCCTCACTAGCCCTTAAACCGAACTGGTCTCAGCCTCACTAATCCTTAAACCGGTCTGGTCTCAGCCTCACTAATCCTTAAACCGGTCGGGTCTCAGCCTCACTAATCCTTAAACCGGTCTGGTCTCAGCCTCACTAGTCCTTTAACCGGTCTGGACTCAGCCTCACTAATCCTTAAACCGGTCTGGTCTCAGCCTCACTAGTCCTTTAACCGGTCTGGTCTCAGCCTCACTAATCCTTAAACTGGTCTGGTCTCAGCCTCACTAGCCTTTAAACCGGTCTGGTCACAGCCTCACTAATCCTTAAACCTGTCTGGACTCAGCCTCACTAGTCCTTAAACCGGTCTGGACTCAGCCTCACTAGTCCTTAAACCGGTCTGGTCTCAGCCTCACTAGCGCTTAAACCGGTCTGGTTCTCAGCCTCACTAGCCCTTAAACCGGTCTGGGCTCAGCCTCACTAATCCTTAAACCGGTCAGATCTCAGCCTCACTAATCCTTAAACCGGTCTGGGCTCAGCCTCACTAATCCTTAAACCGGTCTGGTCTTAGCCTCACTAATCCTTAAACCGGTCTGGTCTCAGCCTCACTAATCCTTAAACCGGTCTGGTCTCAGACTCACTATTCCTTAAACCGGTCTGGTCTCAGCCTCACTAGCCCTTAAACCGGTCTGGTCTCAGCGTCACTAATCCTTAAACCGGTCTGGACTCAGCCTCACTAATCCTTAAACCGGTCTGGTCTCAGCCTCACTAATCCTTAAACCGGTCTGTTCTCAGCCTCACTAATCCTTAAACCGGTCTGGACTCAGCCTCACTAGTCCTTAAACCGGTCTGGTCTCAGCCTCACTAGTCCTTAAACCGGTCTGGTCTCAGCCTCACTAGCGCTTAAACCGGTCTGGTTC
The DNA here is from genome assembly GCF_013265735.2 of Oncorhynchus mykiss. Lineage (NCBI taxonomy): Eukaryota > Metazoa > Chordata > Actinopteri > Salmoniformes > Salmonidae > Oncorhynchus > Oncorhynchus mykiss. The sequence continues at coordinate 5,292 of NW_023493706.1, forward strand.
TCAGCCTCACTAGCCCTTAAACCGGTCTGGTCTCAGCCTCACTAATCTTTAAACCGGTCTGGTCTCAGCCTCACTAATCCTTAAACCGGTCTGGTCTCAGCCTCACTAATCCTTAAACCGGTCTGGTCTCAGCCTCACTAATCCTTAAACCGGTCTGGTCTTAGCCTCACTAATCCTTAAACCGGTCTGGACTCAGCCTCACTAATCCTTAAACCGGTCTGGTCTCAGCCTCACTAATCCTTAAACCGGTCTGGTCTCAGCCTCACTAATCCTTAAACCGGTCTGGTCTCAGCCTCACTAATCCTTAAACCGGTCTGGTCTCAGCCTCACTAGTCCTTTAACCGGTCTGGACTCAGCCTCACTAGCCCTTAAACCGGTCTGGTCTAAGCCTCACTAGCCCTTAAACCGAACTGGTCTCAGCCTCACTAATCCTTAAACCGGTCAGGTCTCAGCCTCACTAATCCTTAAACCGGTCTGGTCTCAGCCTCACTAATCCTTAAACCGGTCTGGTCTCAGCCTCACTAATCCTTAAACCGGTCTGGTCTCAGCCTCACTAGTCCTTTAACCGGTCTGGTCTAAGCCTCACTAATCCTTAAACTGGTCTGGTCTCAGCCTCACTAGCCTTTAAACCGGTCTGGTCTCAGCCTCACTAATCCTTAAACCTGTCTGGACACAGCCTCACTAGTCCTTAAACCGGTCTGGTCTCAGCCTCACTAGTCCTTAAACCGGTCTGGTCTCAGCCTCACTAGCGCTTAAACCGGTCTGGTTCTCAGCCTCACTAGCCCTTAAACCGGTCTGGTCTCAGCCTCACTAGTCCTTAAACCGGTCTGGTCTCAGCCTCACTAGCGCTTAAACCGGTCTGGTTCTCAGCCTCACTAGCCCTTAAACCGGTCTGGTCTCAGCCTCACTAATCCTTAAACCGGTCTTGCCTCAGCCTCACTAATCCTTAAACCGGTCTGGTCTCAGCCTCACTAATCCTTAAACCGGTCTGGTCTCAGCCTCACTAATCCTTAAACCGGTCTGGTCTCAGCCTCACTAGCCCTTAAACCGAACTGGTCTCAGCCTCACTAATCCTTAAACCGGTCTGGTCTCAGCCTCACTAATCCTTAAACCGGTCTGGTCTTAGCCTCACTAATCCTTAAACCGGTCTGGACTCAGCCTCACTAATCCTTAAACCGGTCTGGACTCAGCCTCACTAATCCTTAAACCGGTCTGGTCTCAGCCTCACTAATCCTTAAACCGGTCTGTTCTCAGCCTCACTAATCCTTAAACCGGTCTGGACTCAGCCTCACTAGTCCTTAAACCGGTCTGGTCTCAGCCTCACTAGTCCTTAAACCGGTCTGGTCTCAGCCTCACTAGCGCTTAAACCGGTCTGGTTCTCAGCCTCACTAGCCCTTAAACCGGTCTGGTCTCAGCCTCACTAATCTTTAAACCGGTCTGGTCTCAGCCTCACTAATCCTTAAACCGGTCTGGTCTCAGCCTCACTAATCCTTAAACCGGTCTGGTCTCAGCCTCACTAATCCTTAAACCGGTCTGGTCTTAGCCTCACTAATCCTTAAACCGGTCTGGACTCAGCCTCACTAATCCTTAAACCGGTCTGGTCTCAGCCTCACTAATCCTTAAACCGGTCTGGTCTCAGCCTCACTAATCCTTAAACCGGTCTGGTCTCAGCCTCACTAATCCTTAAACCGGTCTGCCTCAGCCTCACTAGTCCTTTAACCGGTCTGGACTCAGCCTCACTAGCCCTTAAACCGGTCTGGTCTAAGCCTCACTAGCCCTTAAACCGAACTGGTCTCAGCCTCACTAATCCTTAAACCGGTCAGGTCTCAGCCTCACTAATCCTTAAACCGGTCTGGTCTCAGCCTCACTAATCCTTAAACCGGTCTGGTCTCAGCCTCACTAATCCTTAAACCGGTCTGGTCTCAGCCTCACTAGTCCTTTAACCGGTCTGGTCTAAGCCTCACTAATCCTTAAACTGGTCTGGTCTCAGCCTCACTAGCCTTTAAACCGGTCTGGTCTCAGCCTCACTAATCCTTAAACCTGTCTGGACACAGCCTCACTAGTCCTTAAACCGGTCTGGTCTCAGCCTCACTAGTCCTTAAACCGGTCTGGTCTCAGCCTCACTAGCGCTTAAACCGGTCTGGTTCTCAGCCTCACTAGCCCTTAAACCGGTCTGGTCTCAGCCTCACTAATCCTTAAACCGGTCTTGCCTCAGCCTCACTAATCCTTAAACCGGTCTGGTCTCAGCCTCACTAATCCTTAAACCGGTCTGGTCTCAGCCTCACTAATCCTTAAACCGGTCTGGTCTCAGCCTCACTAGCCCTTAAACCGAACTGGTCTCAGCCTCACTAATCCTTAAACCGGTCTGGTCTCAGCCTCACTAATCCTTAAACCGGTCGGGACTCAGCCTCACTAATCCTTAAACCGGTCTGGTCTCAGCCTCACTAATCCTTAAACCGGTCTGGTCTCAGCCTCACTAATCCTTAAACCGGTCTGGTCTCAGCCTCACTAGTCCTTTAACCGGTCTGGTCTCAGCCTCACTAATCCTTAAACTGGTCTGGACTCAGCCTCACTAGCCTTTAAACCGGTCTGGTCTCAGCCTCACTAATCCTTAAACCTGTCTGGACTCAGCCTCACTAGTCCTTAAACCGGGCTGGTCTCAGCCTCACTAGTCCTTAAACCGGTCTGGTCTCAGCCTCACTAGCGCTTAAACCGGTCTGGTTCTCAGCTTCACTAGCCCTTAAACCGGTCTGGTCTCAGCCTCACTAGCCCTTAAACCGGTCTGGTCTCAGCGTCACTAATCCTTAAACCGGTCTGGACTCAGCCTCACTAATCCTTAAACCGGTCTGGTCTCAGCCTCACTAATCCTTAAACCGGTCTGGACTCAGCCTCACTAATCCTTAAACCGGTCTGGTCTCAGCCTCACTAATCCTTAAACCGGTCTGGTCTCAGCCTCACTAATCCTTAAACCGGTCTGGTCTCAGCCTCACTAATCCTTAAACCGGTCTGGTCTCAGCCTCACTAGTCCTTTAACCGGTCTGGACTCAGCCTCACTAGCCCTTAAACCGGTCTGGTCTAAGCCTCACTAGCCCTTAAACCGAACTGGTCTCAGCCTCACTAATCCTTAAACCGGTCTGGTCTCAGCCTCACTAATCCTTAAACCGGTCAGGTCTCAGCCTCACTAATCCTTAAACCGGTCTGGTCTCAGCCTCACTAATCCTTAAACCGGTCTGGTCTCAGCCTCACTAATCCTTAAACCGGTCTGGTCTCAGCCTCACTAGTCCTTTAACCGGTCTGGTCTAAGCCTCACTAATCCTTAAACTGGTCTGGTCTCAGCCTCACTAGCCTTTAAACCGGTCTGGTCTCAGCCTCACTAATCCTTAAACCTGTCTGGACACAGCCTCACTAGTCCTTAAACCGGTCTGGTCTCAGCCTCACTAGTCCTTAAACCGGTCTGGGCTCAGCCTCACTAGCGCTTAAACCGGTCTGGTTCTCAGCCTCACTAGCCCTTAAACCGGTCTGGGCTCAGCCTCACTAATCCTTAAACCGGTCTTGCCTCAGCCTCACTAATCCTTAAACCGGTCTGGTCTCAGCCTCACTAATCCTTAAACCGGTCTGGTCTCAGCCTCACTAATCCTTAAACCGGTCTGGTCTCAGCCTCACTAGCCCTTAAACCGAACTGGTCTCAGCCTCACTAATCCTTAAACCGGTCTGGTCTCAGCCTCACTAATCCTTAAACCGGTCGGGTCTCAGCCTCACTAATCCTTAAACCGGTCTGGTCTCAGCCTCACTAGTCCTTTAACCGGTCTGGTCTCAGCCTCACTAATCCTTAAACTGGTCTGGTCTCAGCCTCACTAGCCTTTAAACCGGTCTGGCCTCAGCCTCACTAATCCTTAAACCTGTCTGGACTCAGCCTCACTAGTCCTTAAACCGGTCTGGTCTCAGCCTCACTAGTCCTTAAACCGGTCTGGTCTCAGCCTCACTAGCGCTTAAACCGGTCTGGTTCTCAGCTTCACTAGCCCTTAAACCGGTCTGGTCTCAGCCTCACTAGCCCTTAAACCGGTCTGGTCTCAGCGTCACTAATCCTTAAACCGGTCTGGACTCAGCCTCACTAATCCTTAAACCGGTCTGGTGTCAGCCTCACTAATCCTTAAACCGGTCTGTTCTCAGCCTCACTAATCCTTAAACCGGTCTGGACTCAGCCTCACTAGTCCTTAAACCGGTCTGGTCTCAGCCTCACTAGTCCTTAAACCGGTCTGGTCTCAGCCTCACTAGCGCTTAAACCGGTCTGGTTCTCAGCCTCACTAGCCCTTAAACCGGTCTGGTCTCAGCCTCACTAATCCTTAAACCTGTCTGGACACAGCCTCACTAGTCCTTAAACCGGTCTGGTCTCAGCCTCACTAGTCCTTAAACCGGTCTGGGCTCAGCCTCACTAGCGCTTAAACCGGTCTGGTTCTCAGCCTCACTAGCCCTTAAACCGGTCTGGGCTCAGCCTCACTAATCCTTAAACCGGTCTTGCCTCAGCCTCACTAATCCTTAAACCGGTCTGGTCTCAGCCTCACTAATCCTTAAACCGGTCTGGTCTCAGCCTCACTAATCCTTAAACCGGTCTGGTCTCAGCCTCACTAGCCCTTAAACCGAACTGGTCTCAGCCTCACTAATCCTTAAACCGGTCTGGTCTCAGCCTCACTAATCCTTAAACCGGTCGGGTCTCAGCCTCACTAATCCTTAAACCGGTCTGGTCTCAGCCTCACTAGTCCTTTAACCGGTCTGGTCTCAGCCTCACTAATCCTTAAACTGGTCTGGTCTCAGCCTCACTAGCCTTTAAACCGGTCTGGCCTCAGCCTCACTAATCCTTAAACCTGTCTGGACTCAGCCTCACTAGTCCTTAAACCGGTCTGGTCTCAGCCTCACTAGTCCTTAAACCGGTCTGGTCTCAGCCTCACTAGCGCTTAAACCGGTCTGGTTCTCAGCTTCACTAGCCCTTAAACCGGTCTGGTCTCAGCCTCACTAGCCCTTAAACCGGTCTGGTCTCAGCGTCACTAATCCTTAAACCGGTCTGGACTCAGCCTCACTAATCCTTAAACCGGTCTGGTCTCAGCCTCACTAATCCTTAAACCGGTCTGTTCTCAGCCTCACTAATCCTTAAACCGGTCTGGACTCAGCCTCACTAGTCCTTAAACCGGTCTGGTCTCAGCCTCACTAGTCCTTAAACCGGTCTGGTCTCAGCCTCACTAGCGCTTAAACCGGTCTGGTTCTCAGCCTCACTAGCCCTTAAACCGGTCTGGTCTCAGCCTCACTAATCTTTAAACCGGTCTGGTCTCAGCCTCACTAATCCTTAAACCGGTCTGGTCTCAGCCTCACTAATCCTTAAACCGGTCTGGTCTCAGTCTCACTAATCCTTAAACCGGTCTGGTCTTAGCCTCACTAATCCTTAAACCGGTCTGGACTCAGCCTCACTAATCCTTAAACCGGTCTGGTCTCAGCCTCACTAATCCTTAAACCGGTCTGGCCTCAGCCTCACTAATCCTTAAACCGGTCTGGTCTCAGCCTCACTAATCCTTAAACCGGTCTGGTCTCAGCCTCACTAGTCCTTTAACCGGTCTGGACTCAGCCTCACTAGCCCTTAAACCGGTCTGGTCTCAGCCTCACTAGCCCTTAAACCGAACTGGTCTCAGCCTCACTAATCCTTAAACCGGTCTGGTCTCAGCCTCACTAATCCTTAAACCGGTCGGGTCTCAGCCTCACTAATCCTTAAACCGGTCTGGTCTCAGCCTCACTAATCCTTAAACCGGCCTGGTCTCAGCCTCACTAATCCTTAAACCGGTCTGGTCTCAGCCTCACTAGTCCTTTAACCGGTCTGGTCTCAGCCTCACTAATCCTTAAACTGGTCTGGTCTCAGCCTCACTAGCCTTTAAACCGGTCTGGTCTCAGCCTCACTAATCCTTAAACCTGTCTGGACTCAGCCTCACTAGTCCTTAAACCGGTCTGGTCTCAGCCTCACTAGTCCTTAAACCGGTCTGGTCTCAGCCTCACTAATCCTTAAACCGGTCTGGTCTCAGCCTCACTAATCCTTAAACCGGTCTGGTCTCAGCCTCACTAGTCCTTTAACCGGTCTGGTCTCAGCCTCACTAACCCTTAAACTGGTCTGGTCTCAGCCTCACTAGCCTTTAAACCGGTCTGGTCTCAGCCTCACTAATCCTTAAACCTGTCTGGACTCAGCCTCACTAATCCTTAAACCGGTCTGGTCTCAGCCTCACTAATCCTTAAACCGGTCTGGTCTCAGCCTCACTAATCCTTAAACCGGTCTGGTCTCAGCCTCACTAGTCCTTTAACCGGTCTGGTCTCAGCCTCACTAATCCTTAAACTGGTCTGGTCTCAGCCTCACTAGCCTTTAAACCGGTCTGGTCTCAGCCTCACTAATCCTTAAACCTGTCTGGACTCAGCCTCACTAATCCTTAAACCGGTCTGGTCTCAGCCTCACTAATCCTTAAACCGGTCTGGTCTCAGCCTCACTAATCCTTAAACCGGTCTGGTCTCAGCCTCACTAGTCCTTTAACCGGTCTGGTCTCAGCCTCACTAATCCTTAAACTGGTCTGGTCTCAGCCTCACTAGCCTTTAAACCGGTCTGGTCTCAGCCTCACTAATCCTTAAACCTGTCTGGACTCAGCCTCACTAATCCTTAAACCGGTCTGGTCTCAGCCTCACTAATCCTTAAACCGGTCTGGTCTCAGCCTCACTAATCCTTAAACCGGTCTGGTCTCAGCCTCACTAGTCCTTTAACCGGTCTGGTCTCAGCCTCACTAATCCTTAAACTGGTCTGGTCTCAGCCTCACTAGCCTTTAAACTGGTCTGGTCTCAGCCTCACTAATCCTTAAACCTGTCTGGACTCAGCCTCACTAATCCTTAAACCGGTCTGGTCTCAGCCTCACTAATCCTTAAACCGGTCTGGTCTCAGCCTCACTAATCCTTAAACCGGTCTGGTCTCAGCCTCACTAATCCTTAAACCGGTCAGGTCTCAGCCTCACTAATCCTTAAACCGGTCTGGTCTCAGCCTCACTAATCCTTAAACCGGTCTGGTCTCAGCCTCACTAGTCCTTTAACCGGTCTGGTCTCAGCCTCACTAATCCTTAAACTGGTCTGGTCTCAGCCTCACTAGCCCTTAAACCGGTCTGGTCTCAGCCTCACTAATCCTTAAACCGGTCTGAACTCAGCCTCACAAGTCCTTAAACCGGTCTGGTCTCAGCCTCACTAGTCCTTAAACCGGTCTGGTCTCAGACTCACTAGCGCTTAAACCGGTCTGGTTCTCAGCCTCACTAGCCCTTAAACCGGTCTGGTCTCAGCCTCACTAATCTTTAAACCGGTCTGGTCTCAGCCTCACTAATCCTTAAACCGGTCTGGTCTCAGCCTCACTAATCCCTAAACCGGTCGGGTCTCAGCCTCACTAGCCCTTAAACCGGTCTGGTCTCAGCCTCACTAGCCCTTAAACCGGTCTGGTCTCAGACTCACTAATCCTTAAACCGGTCTGGTCTCAGCCTCACTAATCCTTAAACTGGTCTGGTCTCAGCCTCACTAATCCTTAAACCGGTCAGATCTCAGCCTCACTAATCCTTAAACCGGTCTGGTCTCAGCCTCACTAATCCTTAAACCGGTCTGGTCTTAGACTCACTAATCCTTAAACCGGTCTGGTCTCAGCCTCACTAATCCTTAAACCAGTCTGGACTCAGCCTCACTAGTCCTTAAACCGGTCTGGTCTCAGCCTCACTAGCCCTTAAACCGGTCTGGTCTCAGCGTCACTAATCCTTAAACCGGTCTGGACTCAGCCTCACTAATCCTTAAACCGGTCTGGTCTCAGCCGCACTAATCCTTAAACCGGTCTGTTCTCAGCCTCACTAATCCTTAAACCGATCTGGACTCAGCCTCACTAGTCCTTAAACCGGTCTGGTCTCAGCCTCAATAGTCCTTAAACCGGTCTGGTCTCAGCCTCACTAGCGCTTAAACCGGTCTGGTTCTCAGCCTCACTAGCCCTTAAACCGGTCTGGCTCAGCCTCACTAGCCCTTAAACCGGTCTGGTCTCAGCCTCACTAGCCCTTAAACCGGTCTGGTCTCAGACTCACTAATCCTTAAACCGGTCTGGTCTCAGCCTCACTAATCCTTAAACTGGTCTGGTCTCAGCCTCACTAATCCTTAAACCGGTCAGATCTCAGCCTCACTAATCCTTAAACCGGTCTGGTCTCAGCCTCACTAATCCTTAAACCGGTCTGGTCTTAGACTCACTAATACTTAAACCGGTCTGGTCTCAGCCTCACTAATCCTTAAACCGGTCAGATCTCAGCCTCACTAATCCTTAAACCGGTCTGGTCTCAGCCTCACTAATCCTTAAACCGGTCTGGTCTCAGCCTCACTAATCCTTAAACCGGTCTGGTCTCAGCCTCACTAGTCCTTTAACCGGTCTGGTCTCAGCCTCACTAGCCCTTAAACCGGTCTGGTCTCAGCCTCACTAGCCCTTAAACCGGTCTGGTCTCAGCCTCACTAATCCTTAAACCGGTCAGATCTCAGACTCACTAATCCTTAAACCGGTCTGGTCTCAGCCTCACTAATCCTTAAACCGGTCAGATCTCAGACTCACTAATCCTTAAACCGGTCTGGTCTCAGCCTCACTAATCCTTAAACCGGTCTGGTCTTAGACTCACTAATACTTAAACCGGTCTGGTCTCAGCCTCACTAATCCTTAAACCGGTCAGATCTCAGCCTCACTAATCCTTAAACCGGTCTGGTCTCAGCCTCACTAATCCTTAAACCGGTCTGGGCTCAGCCTCACTAATCCTTAAACCGGTCTGGTCTCAGCCTCACTAGTCCTTAAACCGGTCTGGTCTCAGCCTCACTAATCCTTAAACTGGTCTGGGCTCAGCCTCACTAGCCCTTAAACCGGTCTGGTCTCAGCCTCACTAATCCTTAAACCGGTCTGGTCTCAGCCTCACTAATCCTTAAACCGGTCTGGTCTCAGCCTCACTAATCCTTAAACCGGTCAGATCTCAGCCTCACTAATCCTTAAACCGGTCTGGTCTCAGCCTCACTAATCCTTAAACCGGTCTAATCTCAGCCTCACTAATCCTTAAACCGGTCTGGTCTCAGCCTCACTAGCCCTTAAACCGGTCTGGTCTCAGCCTCACTAATCCTTAAACCGGTCTGGTCTCAGCCTCACTAGTCCTTAAACCGGTCTGTTCTCAGCCTCACTAATCCTTAAACCGGTCTGGTCTCAGCCTCACTAATCCTTAAACCGGTCTGGTCTCAGCCTCACTAGTCCTTTAACCGGTCTGGTCTCAGCCTCACTAATCCTTAAACTGGTCTGGTCTCAGCCTCACTAGCCTTTAAACCGGTCTGGTCTCAGCCTCACTAATCCTTAAACCTGTCTGGACTCAGCCTCACTAATCCTTAAACCGGTCTGGTCTCAGCCTCACTAATCCTTAAACCGGTCTGGTCTCAGCCTCACTAATCCTTAAACCGGTCTGGTCTCAGCCTCACTAGTCCTTTAACCGGTCTGGTCTCAGCCTCACTAATCCTTAAACTGGTCTGGTCTCAGCCTCACTAGCCTTTAAACTGGTCTGGTCTCAGCCTCACTAATCCTTAAACCTGTCTGGACTCAGCCTCACTAATCCTTAAACCGGTCTGGTTTCAGCCTCACTAATCCTTAAACCGGTCTGGTCTCAGCCTCACTAATCCTTAAACCGGTCTGGTCTCAGCCTCACTAGTCCTTTAACCGGTCTGGTCTCAGCCTCACTAATCCTTAAACTGGTCTGGACTCAGCCTCACTAGCCCTTAAACCGGTCTGGTCTCAGCCTCACTAATCCTTAAACCGGTCTGGTCTCAGCCTCACTAATCCTTAAACCGGTCTGGTCTCAGCCTCACTAATCCTTAAACCGGTCAGATCTCAGCCTCACTAATCCTTAAACCGGTCTGGTCTCAGCCTCACTAATCCTTAAACCGGTCTGATCTCAGCCTCACTAATCCTTAAACCGGTCTGGTCTCAGCCTCACTAGCCCTTAAACCGGTCTGGTCTCAGCCTCACTAATCCTTAAACCGGTCTGGTCTCAGCCTCACTAATCCTTAAACCGGTCAGGTCTCAGCCTCACTAATCCTTAAACCGGTCTGGTCTCAGCCTCACTAATCCTTAAACCGGTCTGGTCTCAGCCTCACTAATCCTTAAACCGGTCTGGTCTCAGCCTCACTAGTCCTTTAACCGGTCTGGTCTCAGCCTCACTAATCCTTAAACTGGTCTGGTCTCAGCCTCACTAGCCCTTAAACCGGTCTGGTCTCAGCCTCACTAATCCTTAAACCGGTCTGGACTCAGCCTCACAAGTCCTTAAACCGGTCTGGTCTCAGCCTCACTAGTCCTTAAACCGGTCTGGTCTCAGACTCACTAGCGCTTAAACCGGTCTGGTTCTCAGCCTCACTAGCCCTTAAACCGGTCTGGTCTCAGCCTCACTAATCTTTAAACCGGTCTGGTCTCAGCCTCACTAATCCTTAAACCGGTCTGGTCTCAGCCTCACTAATCCTTAAACCGGTCGGGTCTCAGCCTCACTAGCCCTTAAACCGGTCTGGTCTCAGCCTCACTAGCCCTTAAACCGGTCTGGTCTCAGACTCACTAATCCTTAAACCGGTCTGGTCTCAGCCTCACTAATCCTTAAACTGGTCTGGTCTCAGCCTCACTAATCCTTAAACCGGTCAGATCTCAGCCTCACTAATCCTTAAACCGGTCTGGTCTCAGCCTCACTAATCCTTAAACCGGTCTGGTCTTAGACTCACTAATCCTTAAACCGGTCTGGTCTCAGCCTCACTAATCCTTAAACCAGTCTGGACTCAGCCTCACTAGTCCTTAAACCGGTCTGGTCTCAGCCTCACTAGCCCTTAAACCGGTCTGGTCTCAGCGTCACTAATCCTTAAACCGGTCTGGACTCAGCCTCACTAATCCTTAAACCGGTCTGGTCTCAGCCGCACTAATCCTTAAACCGGTCTGTTCTCAGCCTCACTAATCCTTAAACCGATCTGGACTCAGCCTCACTAGTCCTTAAACCGGTCTGGTCTCAGCCTCAATAGTCCTTAAACCGGTCTGGTCTCAGCCTCACTAGCGCTTAAACCGGTCTGGTTCTCAGCCTCACTAGCCCTTAAACCGGTCTGGCTCAGCCTCACTAGCCCTTTAAACCGGTCTGGTCTCAGCCTCACTAATCCTTAAACCGTTCTGGTCTCAGCCTCACTAATCCTTAAACCGGTCTGGTCTCAGCCTCACTAGCCCTTAAACCGGTCTGGTCTCAGCCTCACTAGCCCTTAAACCGGTCTGGTCTCAGACTCACTAATCCTTAAACCGGTCTGGTCTCAGCCTCACTAATCCTTAAACTGGTCTGGTCTCAGCCTCACTAATCCTTAAACCGGTCAGATCTCAGCCTCACTAATCCTTAAACCGGTCTGGTCTCAGCCTCACTAATCCTTAAACCGGTCTGGTCTTAGACTCACTAATACTTAAACCGGTCTGGTCTCAGCCTCACTAATCCTTAAACCGGTCAGATCTCAGCCTCACTAATCCTTAAACCGGTCTGGTCTCAGCCTCACTAATCCTTAAACCGGTCTGGTCTCAGCCTCACTAATCCTTAAACCGGTCTGGTCTCAGCCTCACTAGTCCTTTAACCGGTCTGGTCTCAGCCTCACTAGCCCTTAAACCGGTCTGGTCTCAGCCTCACTAGCCCTTAAACCGGTCTGGTCTCAGCCTCACTAATCCTTAAACCGGTCAGATCTCAGACTCACTAATCCTTAAACCGGTCTGGTCTCAGCCTCACTAATCCTTAAACCGGTCAGATCTCAGACTCACTAATCCTTAAACCGGTCTGGTCTCAGCCTCACTAATCCTTAAACCGGTCTGGTCTTAGACTCACTAATACTTAAACCGGTCTGGTCTCAGCCTCACTAATCCTTAAACCGGTCAGATCTCAGCCTCACTAATCCTTAAACCGGTCTGGTCTCAGCCTCACTAATCCTTAAACCGGTCTGGGCTCAGCCTCACTAATCCTTAAACCGGTCTGGTCTCAGCCTCACTAGTCCTTAAACCGGTCTGGTCTCAGCCTCACTAATCCTTAAACTGGTCTGGGCTCAGCCTCACTAGCCCTTAAACCGGTCTGGTCTCAGCCTCACTAATCCTTAAACCGGTCTGGTCTCAGCCTCACTAATCCTTAAACCGGTCTGGTCTCAGCCTCACTAATCCTTAAACCGGTCAGATCTCAGCCTCACTAATCCTTAAACCGGTCTGGTCTCAGCCTCACTAATCCTTAAACCGGTCTAATCTCAGCCTCACTAATCCTTAAACCGGTCTGGTCTCAGCCTCACTAGCCCTTAAACCGGTCTGGTCTCAGCCTCACTAATCCTTAAACCGGTCTGGTCTCAGCCTCACTAGTCCTTAAACCGGTCTGTTCTCAGCCTCACTAATCCTTAAACCGATCTGGACTCAGCCTCACTAGTCCTTAAACCGGTCTGGTCTTAGCCTCACTAGCCCTTAAACCGGTCTGGTCTCAGCGTCACTAATCCTTAAACCGGTCTGGTCTCAGCCTCACTAATCCTTAAACCGGTCTGTTCTCAGCCTCACTAATCCTTAAACCGATCTGGACTCAGCCTCACTAGTCCTTAAACCGGTCTGGTCTCAGCCTCAATAGTCCTTAAACCGGTCTGGTCTCAGCCTCACTAGCGCTTAAACCGGTCTGGTTCTCAGCCTCACTAGCCCTTAAACCGGTCTGGCTCAGCCTCACTAGCCCTTTAAACCGGTCTGGTCTCAGCCTCACTAATCCTTAAACCGTTCTGGTCTCAGCCTCACTAATCCTTAAACCGGTCTGGTCTCAGCCTCACTAGCCCTTAAACCGGTCTGGTCTCAGCCTCACTAGCCCTTAAACCGGTCTGGTCTCAGACTCACTAATCCTTAAACCGGTCTGGTCTCAGCCTCACTAATCCTTAAACTGGTCTGGTCTCAGCCTCACTAATCCTTAAACCGGTCAGATCTCAGCCTCACTAATCCTTAAACCGGTCTGGTCTCAGCCTCACTAATCCTTAAACCGGTCTGGTCTTAGACTCACTAATACTTAAACCGGTCTGGTCTCAGCCTCACTAATCCTTAAACCGGTCAGATCTCAGCCTCACTAATCCTTAAACCGGTCTGGTCTCAGCCTCACTAGCCCTTAAACCGGTCTGGTCTCAGCGTCACTAATCCTTAAACCGGTCTGGTCTCAGCCTCACTAATCCTTAAACCGGTCAGATCTCAGCCTCACTAATCCTTAAACCGGTCTGGTCTCAGCCTCACTAGCCCTTAAACCGGTCTGGTCTCAGCCTCACTAATCCTTAAACCGGTCAGATCTCAGCCTCACTAATCCTTAAACCGGTCTGGTCTCAGCCTCACTAGCCCTTAAACCGGTCTGGATCTCAGCCTCACTAGCCCTTAAACCGGTCTGGTCTCAGCCTCACTAATCCTTAAACCGGTCAGATCTCAGCCTCACTAATCCTTAAACCGGTCTGGTCTCAGCCTCACTAGCCCTTAAACCGGTCTGGTCTCAGCCTCACTAATCCTTAAACCGGTCTGGTCTTAGCCTCACTAATCCTTAAACCGGTCTGGACTCAGCCTCACTAATCCTTAAACCGGTCTCAGCCTCACTAATCCTTAAACCGGTCTGTTCTCAGCCTCACTAATCCTTAAACCGGTCTGGCCTCAGCCTCACTAATCCTTAAACCGATCGGGTCTCAGCCTCACTAGTCCTTTAACCGGTCTGGTCTCAGCCTCACTAGCCCTTAAACCGGTCTGGTCTCAGCCTCACTAGCCCTTAAACCGGTCTGGTCTAAGCCTCACTAATCCTTAAACCGGTCTGGTCTCAGTCTCACTAATCCTTAAACCGGTCGGGTCTCAGCCTCACTAATCCTTAAACCGGTCTGGTCTCAGCCTCACTAGTCCTTTAACCGGTCTGGTCTCAGCCTCACTAATCCTTAAACTGGTCTGGTCTCAGCCTCACTAGCCTTTAAACCGGTCTGGTCTCAGCCTCACTAATCCTTAAACCGGTCTGGACTCAGCCTCACTAGTCCTTAAACCGGTCTGGTCTCAGCCTCACTAATCCTTAAACCGGTCTGTTCTCAGCCTCACTAATCCTTAAACCGATCTGGACTCAGCCTCACTAGTCCTTAAACCGGTCTGGTCTCAGCCTCACTAGTCCTTAAACCGGTCTGGTCTCAGCCTCACTAGCGCTTAAACCGGTCTGGTTCTCAGCCTCACTAGCCCTTAAACCGGTCTGGCTCAGCCTCACTAGCCCTTTAAACCGGTCTGGTCTCAGCCTCACTAATCCTTCAACCGTTCTGGTCTCAGCCTCACTAATCCTTAAACCGGTCTGGTCTCAGCCTCACTAGCCCTTAAACCGGTCTGGTCTCAGCCTCACTAGCCCTTAAACCGGTCTGGTCTCAGACTCACTAATCCTTAAACCGGTCTGGTCTCAGCCTCACTAATCCTTAAACTGGTCTGGTCTCAGCCTCACTAATCCTTAAACCGGTCAGATCTCAGCCTCACTAATCCTTAAACCGGTCTGGTCTCAGCCTCACTAGCCCTTAAACCGGTCTGGTCTTAGACTCACTAATACTTAAACCGGTCTGGTCTCAGCCTCACTAATCCTTAAACCGGTCAGATCTCAGCCTCACTAATCCTTAAACCGGTCTGGTCTCAGCCTCACTAGCCCTTAAACCGGTCTGGTCTCAGCGTCACTAATCCTTAAACCGGTCTGGTCTCAGCCTCACTAATCCTTAAACCGGTCAGATCTCAGCCTCACTAATCCTTAAACCGGTCTGGTCTCAGCCTCACTAGCCCTTAAAACGGTCTGGTCTCAGCCTCACTAATCCTTAAACCGGTCAGATCTCAGCCTCACTAATCCTTAAACCGGTCTGGTCTCAGCCTCACTAGCCCTTAAACCGGTCTGGATCTCAGCCTCACTAGCCCTTAAACCGGTCTGGTCTCAGCCTCACTAATCCTTAAACCGGTCAGATCTCAGCCTCACTAATCCTTAAACCGGTCTGGTCTCAGCCTCACTAGCCCTTAAACCGGTCTGGTCTCAGCCTCACTAATCCTTAAACCGGTCTGGTCTTAGCCTCACTAATCCTTAAACCGGTCTGGACTCAGCCTCACTAATCCTTAAACCGGTCTCAGCCTCACTAATCCTTAAACCGGTCTGTTCTCAGCCTCACTAATCCTTAAACCGGTCTGGCCTCAGCCTCACTAATCCTTAAACCGATCGGGTCTCAGCCTCACTAGTCCTTTAACCGGTCTGGTCTCAGCCTCACTAGC
Organism: Oncorhynchus mykiss; assembly: GCF_013265735.2. Classification (NCBI taxonomy): domain Eukaryota; kingdom Metazoa; phylum Chordata; class Actinopteri; order Salmoniformes; family Salmonidae; genus Oncorhynchus; species Oncorhynchus mykiss. The sequence goes on from NW_023493706.1 coordinate 20,641, forward strand.
CCTTAAACCGGTCTGGTCTCAGCCTCACTAGCCCTTAAACCGGTCTGGTCTCAGCCTCACTAATCCTTAAACCGGTCTGGTCTCAGTCTCACTAATCCTTAAACCGGTCGGGTCTCAGCCTCACTAATCCTTAAACCGGTCTGGTCTCAGCCTCACTAGTCCTTTAACCGGTCTGGTCTCAGCCTCACTAATCCTTAAACTGGTCTGGTCTCAGCCTCACTAGCCTTTAAACCGGTCTGGTCTCAGCCTCACTAATCCTTAAACCGGTCTGGACTCAGCCTCACTAGTCCTTAAACCGGTCTGGTCTCAGCCTCACTAGTCCTTAAACCGGTCTGGTCTCAGTCTCACTAGCGCTTAAACCGGTCTGGTTCTCAGCCTCACTAGCCCTTAAACCGGTCTGGTCTCAGCCTCACTAATCCTTAGACCGGTCTGGTCTCAGCCTCACTAATCCTTAAACCGGTCTGGTCTCAGCCTCACTAATCCTTAAACCGGTCTGGTCTCAGCCTCACTAATCCTTAAACCGGTCTGGTCTCAGCCTCACTAATCCTTAAACCGGTCTGGTCTCAGCCTCACTAGCCCTTAAACCGGTCTGGTCTCAGCCTCACTAGCCCTTAAACCGGTCTGGTCTCAGACTCACTAATCCTTAAACCGGTCTGGTCTCAGCCTCACTAATCCTTAAACCGGTCTGGTCTCAGCCTCACTAATCCTTAAACAGAGGAAGCTACCTGGCTGCTCATAACATTAGCTTTGGCCAACAGGTTTAAGTACTAAATCATTATTTTAATGAACTGACGTTCTTCTCATCTTCCCCTCTCTTCTTCTCCACTTCTTCTCTCCTTCCCTTCTTCACTCTTCTTCTCTCTTATTCTCCTCTTCTTCTCTCTTCTTCTCCTCTTCTTTTCTTCTCTATTCTTCTCCTTTCTTCTTCTCTTCTTCCCTTCTTCCCTTCTTCACTCTTCTTCTCTCTTCTTCTCCTCTTCTCTCTTCTTCTCCTCTTCTTCTCTTCTTTTCTTCTTCTCTCTTATTGTTCTCTTCTTCTCCTCTCCTCTTCTTCTCTCTTCTTCTCCTCTTCTGTTCTTCTCCTCTTCTTCTCCTCTTCTCTTTTTTCTCCGCTTCTTCTCTCTTTTCTTCCTCCTCTGTGATCGTCGGAGCTCAGTGTGAATCTGCAGACAGACTGTAGAGGGAGCTGAAACTCCATGGAGCAAAGTTCAGTAGAGCCCTCATCTTCTCCTCTTCTTCTCCCTTCTCCTCTTCTCCTCTCTTCCTCCTCGGCGCTCAGTGTGAATTTACAGACAGACTGCAGAGCAGAGCGTGCACACACACAATAGACACACAGTTTCAAGATGTTCAAATAATGATTGGGGCGGCAGGGTAGCCTAGTGGTTAGAGCATTGGACTAGTAACCGGAAGGTTGCAAGTTCAAACCCCCGAGCTGACAAGGTACAAATCTGTCGTTCTGCCCCTGAACAGGCAGTTAACCCACCCATCATTGAAAATAAGAATTTGTTCTTAACTGACTTGCCTGGTTAAATAAAGGTAAAATAAAATTAAATAAAAAAATGATTACCGCCAACAACCACTAGAGGGTGCTGAAGATCCATGGAGCAAAGTTCAGTAGAGGACCAGGCCTGTTCTCGTCTCTCTCACTCTCACGCTCACTCACACACACAAAGGGAAGCACAGCCGACACCTGCCCAGTGACACAAGCCTGCCAGACGAGCTAAATTACTTCTATGCTCGATTGGAGGAAAGTAACACTGAAACGTGCATGAGAGCATCAGCAGTTCCGGATGTTTGTGTGATCACGCTCTCCGCAGCTGACTGGCAAGTGTCTTCACTGACAATTTCAACCTCTCCCCTGAGAGATGGCTCACCATTATCCCAGAAACCCTAGACCTGCTCCAATTTGCATACCGCGCCCTAACAGATCCACAGAATATGCAATCTCTATTGCACTCCACACTGCCCTTTCCCACCTGGACAAAATAAACACCTATTCATTGACTACAGCTCAGCGTTCAACACCATAGTGGCCTCAAAACTCATCACAAGCTAAGGATCCTGGGACTGAACACCTCCCTCTGCAACTGGATCCTGGACTTCCTGACGGGACGCCCTCAGGTGGTAAGGGTAGGTAATAACACATCCTCCATGATGATCCTCAACACAGGGGCCCCTCAGGGGTGCGTGCTCAGTCCCCTCCTGTACTCCCTGTTCACTCACGACTGCACGACCAGGCACGACCCCAACACCATCATTAAGGTTGTTGATGACACAACAGTGGTAGGCCTGATCACCGATAGTGATGAGACAGCCTATAGGGAGGAGGTCAGAGACCTGGCAATGTGATGCCAGGACAACAACCTCTCCCTCAACGTGATCAAGACAAAGGAGATGACTGGACTACAGGAAAAGGAGGACCGAGCACGCCCCCATTCCCATCAACGGGGCTGTAGTGGAGCAGGTTGAGAGCTTCAAATTCCTTGGTGTCCACATCACCAACAAACTAACATTGTCCATGGACACAATGACAGCCGTGAAGCGGGCACAACAAAACCTATTACCCTTCAAGAGACTGAAAAGATTTGGCATGGTTCCTCAGATCCTCGAAAGGTTCTACATCTGCACCATCGAGAGCATCCTGACTCGTTACATCACTGCCTGGTATGGCAACTGCTCAGCCTCCAACCGCAAGGCCCTACAGAGGGTGGTACGTACGGCCCAGTACATCACTGGGGCCAAGCTTCCTGCCATCCAGGACCTCTATACCAGGCGGTGTCAGAGGAAGGCCCTAAAAATTGTCAAAGACTCCAGCCACCCCAGTCATAGACTGTTCTCTCTGCTACCGCACGGCAAGCGGTGCCGGAGTGCCCAAGTCAAGGTCCAAGAGGCTTCTAAACAGCTTCTACCCATCAAGCCAGGAGTCGCTAGTGCGCAATGAGAATAGTCAGTCTGCAAATAGTCAGTCTGGGTAGCCATTTGATTAGATGGGGGACTCCTGAACAGCTAATCAAATGGCTACCCAGACTGACTATTTGCAGACTGACTATTCTCATCGCGCACTAGCGACTCCTGTGGCGGGCCGGGCGCAGTGCACGCTAACCAGATCGCTAGGTGTACGGCTTGGTTGGGTTGTGTATCGGAGGACGCATGGCTCTCGACCTTCGTCTCTCCCGAGCCCGTACGGGAGTTGTAGCGATGAGACTGTAACTACTAACAAAGTGCAAGATAATCAGCATGTCTCCCCTCCTCTACCTCCTCTACCTCTCACAAACACAACTGATCTGGTACAACTGTTCTCCCCTCCGCCCTCCTCCCTCCGCACTCCTCCCTCCTCTACCTCCCTCCACCCTCCACCCTCCACCCTCCTCTAACTCCTCCCTCCTCTACCTCCACCCTCCTCTACCTCCCTCCTCTACCTCCCTCCACCCTCCTCTACCTCCCTCCACCCTCCTCTAACTCCCTCCTCTACCTCCCTCCACCCTCCTTTAACTCCCTCCCTCCACCCTCCTCCCTCCTCTACCTCCCTCCACCCTCCTCTACCTCCCTCCGCCCTCCTCTACCTCCCTCCACCCTCCTCTACCTCCCACAAACACAACTGATCTGGTACAACTGTTCTCCCCTCCACCCTCCTCTACCTCCACCCTTCTCTACCTCCCTCCACCCTCCTCTACCTCCCACAAACACAAATGATCTGGTACAACTGTTCTCCCCTCCACCCTCCTCTACCTCCACCCTCCTCTACCTCCCTCCACCCTCCTCTAACTCCCTCCGCCCTCCACCCTCCACTACCTCCACCCTCCTCTACCTCCCTCCACCCTCCTCTAACTCCCTCCGCCCTCCACCCTCCTCTACCTCCACCCTCCTCTACCTCCCTCCACCCTCCTCTAACTCCCTCCTCTACCTCCCTCCACCCTCCTCTAACTCCCTCCTCTACCTGCCTCCACCCTCCTCCCTCCTCTACCTCCCTCCACCCTCCTCTAACTCCCTCCTCTACCTCCCTCCACCCTCCTCTAACTCCCTCCTCTACCTCCCTCCACCCTCCTCTAACTCCCTCCTCTACCTCCCTCCACCCTCCTCTAACTCCCTCCTCTACCTCCCTCCACCCTCCACCCTCCTCTACCTCCCTCCGCCCTCCTCTACCTCCCTCCGCCCTCCTCCCTCCGCCCTCCTCTACCTCCCTCCATCCTCCTCTACCTCCCTCCACCCTCCCTCCTCCCCCTTCCCTCCGCCCTCCTCCCTCCACCCAGAGACACTCCATATATAAACTCCATATATAAACTCCATATATAAACTCCATTTATAAACTCCATATATAAACTCCATATATAAACTCCATACATAAACTCCATATATAAACTCCATATATAAACTCCATATATAAACTCCTTATATAAACTCCATGTATAATATATAAACTCCATATATAAACTCCATATATAAACTCCATATATAAACTCCTTATATAAACTCCATATATAAACTCCATGTATAAACTCCATATATAAACTCCATATATAAACTCCATATATAAACTCCATATATAATATATGAACTCCATATATAAACTCCATATATAAACTCCATATATAAACTCCATATATAAACTCCATATATAAACTCCATGTATAATATATAAACTCCATATATAAACTCCATATATAAACTCCATATATAAACTCCATTTATAAACTCCATATATGAACTCCATATATAAACTCCATATATAAACTCCATATATAAACTCCTTATATAAACTCCATATATAAACTCCATGTATAAACTCCATGTATAAACTCCATATATGAACTCCATATATAAACTCCATATATAAACTCCATATATAATATATAAACTCCATATATAAACTCCATATATAAACTCCATGTATAATATATAAACTCCATATATAAACTCCATATATAAACTCCATATATAAACTCCATATATAAACTCCATATATAAACTCCATATATAAACTCCATATATAATATATAAACTCCATATATAAACTCCATATATAAACTCCATATATAAACTCCATATATAAACTCCATATATAAACTCCATATATAAACTCCATGTATAATATATAAACTCCATATATAAACTCCATATATAAACTCCATGTATAATATATAAACTCCATATATAAACTCCATATATAAACTCCATATATAAACTCCATATATAAACTCCATATATAAACTCCATATATAATATATAAACTCCATATATAATATATAAACTCCATATATAAACTCCATATATAAACTCCATATATAAACTCCATATATAAACTCCATGTATAAACTCCATATATAATATATAAACTCCATATATAAACTCCATATATAAACTCCATGTATAAACTCTATATATAATATATAAACTCCATATATAAACTCCATATATAAACTCCATATATAAACTCCATATATAAACTCCATGTATAAACTCCATATATAATATATAAACTCCATATATAAACTCCATATATAAACTCCATGTAAAAACTCTATATATAATATATAAACTCCATATATAAACTCCATATATAAACTCCATATATAAACTCCATGTATAAACTCCATATATTAACTCCATATATTAACTCCATATATAAACTCCATGTATAAACTCCATATATTAACTCCATATGTAATATATAAACTCCATATATAAACTCCATATATAAACTCCATGTATAAACTCCATGTATAAACTCCATGTATAAACTCCATATATAAACTCCATATATAAACTCCATATATAAACTCCATATATTAACTCCATATATAAAATCCATGTATAAACTCCATATATAAACTCCATATATAAACTCCATATATAAACTCCATATATAAAATCCATGTATAAACTCCATATATAAACTCCATGTATAAACTCCATATATTAACTCCATATATAAACTCCATATATAATATATAAACTCCATATATAAACTACATATACAATATATAAACTCCATATATAAACTCCATATATAAACTCCATGTATAATATATAAACTCCATATATAAACTCCATGTATAATATATAAACTCCATATATAAACTCCATATATAAACTCCATATATAAACTCCATATATAAACTCCATTTATAAACTCCATATATAAACTCCATATATAAACTCCATGTATAAACTCCATATATAAACTCCATGTATAATATATAAACTCCATATATAAACTCCATATATTAACTCCATATATTAACTCCATATATAAACTCCATATATAAACTCCATATATAAACTCCATGTATAATATATAAACTCCATATATAAACTCCATATATTAACTCCATATATTAACTCCATATATAAACTCCATATATAAACTCCATATATAAACTCCATATATAAACTCCATATATAAACTCCATATATTAACTCCATATATAAACTCCATATATAAACTCCATATATAAACTCCATATATAAACTCCATATATAAACTCCATGTATAATTATAAACTCCATATATAAACTCCATATATTAACTCCATATATTAACTCCATATATAAACTCCATGTATAAACTCCATATATTAACTCCATATATAATATTTAAACTCCATATAATAACTCCATATATAAACTCCATATATAAACTCCATATATAAACTCCATGTATAAACTCCATATATAAACTCCATATATAAACTCCATGTATAAACTCCATATATAAACTCCATGTATAAACTCCATATATAAACTCCATATATAAACTCCATGTATAATATATAAACTCCATATGTAATATATAAACTCTATATATAAACTCCATATATAAACTCCATATATAAACTCCATGTATAATATATAAACTCCATATATAATATATAAACTCTATATATAAACTCCATATATAAACTCCATATATAAACTCCATATATAAACTCCATATATAAACTCCATGTATAATATATAAACTCCATATATAAACTCCATATATAAACTCCATATATAAACTCCATATATAAACTCCATGTATAATTATAAACTCCATATATAAACTCCATATATTAACTCCATATATTAACTCCATATATAAACTCCATGTATAAACTCCATATATTAACTCCATATATAATATTTAAACTCCATATATAAACTCCGTATATAAACTCCATATATAAACTCTATAAATAAACTCCATGTATAAACTCCATATATAAACTCCATATATAAACTCCATATATAAACTCCATGTATAATATATAAACTCCATATATAAACTCCATATATAAACTCCATATATAAACTCCATATATAAACTCCATATATAAACTCCATGTATAATATATAAACTCCATATATTAACTCCATATATAAACTCCATATATAAACTCCATGTATAATATATAAACTCCATATATTAACTCCATATATAAACTCCATGTATAATATATAAACTCCATATATAAACTCCATATATAAACTCCATATATAAACTCCATATATAAACTCCATGTATAATATATAAACTCCATATATTAACTCCATATATAAACTCCATATATAAACTCCATATATAATATATAAACTCCATATATAAACTCCATGTATAAACTCCATGTATTAACTCCATATATAAACTCCATGTATAATATATAAACTCCATATATTAACTCCATATATAAACTCCATATATAATATATAAACTCCATATATTAACTCCATATCTAATATATAAACTCCATATATAAACTCCATGTATAAACTCCATATATAATATATAAACTCCATATATAAACTCCATATATAAACTCCATGTATTAACTCCATATATAAACTCCATATATAATATATAAACTCCATATATTAACTCCATATATAATATATAAACTCCATATATAAACTCCATGTATAAACTCCATGTATAATATATAAACTCCATATATAATATATAAACTCCATATATTAACTCCATATATAAACTCCATATATAATATATAAACTCCATATATAAACTCCATGCATAAACTCCATGTATCAACTCCATATATAAACTCCATGTATAAACTCCATGTATAAACTCCATGTATAAACTCCATGTATTAACTCCATGTATAAACTCCATGTATAAACTCCATGTATAATATATAAACTCCATATATAATATATAAACTCCATATATAAACTCCATGTATAAACTCCATATATAAACTCCATGTATTAACTCCATATATAAACTCCACATATAAACTCCATGTATAATATATAAACTCCATGTATAAACTCCATGTATAAACTCCATGTATTAACTCCATGTATAAACTCCATATATAAACTCCATGTATAATATATAAACTCCATATATAAACTCCATGTATAAACTCCATGTATAAACTCCATATATAAACTCCATATATAAACTCCATATATAAACTCCATATATAAACTCCATGTATAATATATAAGCTCCATATATAATATATAAACTCCATATATTAACTCCATATATAATATATAAACTCCATATATTAACTCCATGTATAAACTCCATATATAATATATAAACTCCATATATAATATATAAACTCCATATATTAACTCCATGTATAAACTCCATATATAATATATAAACTCCATATATAATATATCAACTCCATATATAAACTCCATATATAATATATAAACTCCATATATAATATATAAACTCCATGTATAAACTCCATATATTAACTCCATGTATAAACTCCATATATAAACTCCATATATAATATATAAACTCCATATATAACCTCCATGTATAATATATAAACTCCATATATAAACTCCATATATAAACTCCATATATAAACTCCATGTATAAACTCCATATATAAACTCCATGTATAAACTCCATATATAATATATAAACTCCATATATAAACTCCATATATAAACTCCATATATTAACTCCATATATAAACTCCACATATAATATATAAACTCCATGTATAAACTCCATATATAAACTCCACATATAAACTCCATATATAAACTCCATATATAAACTCCATATATAAACTCCATATATAAACTCCATGTATAAACTCCATATATAAACTCCATATATAAACTCCATATATAAACTCCATATATAAACTCCATATATAAACTCCTTATATAAACTCCACATATAATATATAAACTCCATATATTAACTCCATATATTAACTCCATATATAATATATAAACTCCATATATAAACTCCATATATAAACTCCATATGTAAACTCCATATATAAACTCCATATATTAACTCCATATATTAACTCCATATATAATATATAAACTCCATATATTAACTCCATATATAAACTCCATGTATAATATATAAACTTC